>NC_054374.1:150310196-150610196 GCF_017654675.1 Xenopus laevis | reverse complement strand
GTTAAATGAAGTTTCCATCTTAATATTCAGAAGGGGTTTTTTTACAGTGAGAGCTGTGAAGTTGTGGAATTCTCTCCCTGAATCAGTGATACAGGCTGATACATTAGATAGCTTTAAGAAGGGGTTGGATTGCTTTTTAGCAAGTGAAGGAATACAGGGTTATTAAAAATATCTCTTCCTGTTGAAAATGTTTTTATTGTTTTCCACGTTAAACAAGCAGGAATTTCAACAAAAGATCAAAGCAGAACAATGAGACACACCAATACAACTTGTAGCAAAAATGCCTAAAAAATATCTCTTAGCACAGAGCTGATCCAGGGATTGGTCCAATTGCCATCTTGGAGTCAGGAAGGAATCTTTTCCAGTCAAAGACAAATTGGAGAGGCTTCACATGGGCTTTTCCCCCTTTCTCTGGATCAATTAGCAGTTAGGCAGGCTCACTGCTTGATTTATGTTTGTCTTTTTATATCTTAATATAAAAGATAAAAATATCAAATCATATGTGGCTGTGTCACATTTCAGAGAAACAAATTACTGTGGAAATGGCCATAATTAAGCAAATTGGTAGCCCTCTTGAAAAAGGAACTGCTGTTTTTTTCAGTAGGAAATGATTTGCTGATAGTTAAGCAGTGGTGTGTAGTAACACTGGGGGCCTGGTACTGGTGTATGTAGTTATTGCAGTGACTGAATTAAATGGAGTGTTGTCTACACCAACAGTTTGCTCTACTGGAAAATAATACCACTTATGGGATAACAGTAAACACAATTCTTCATCTAATGAAAAGCTAAACAAAGACCAATATTGATCGACAATTTGGTCACTTTTATTGTCTTGTGAATGGGACCTTAATCCTTGACCATTATCTGATTAAGGTATGTCTAAATAGAGTGAAATGTCCCATATTAGTAGAAACTCATGGGCCATGGGTGTGGTCCTCTCATGACCTTTTGACAGGTCTAAACAGGCCATCGCCCCCCATGCGATATGATTTTGTGGCTTCAGCACCAGATGATTGGATCAACTTAAAAGTGGCCTTATGCATGCAGATTTTTAAAAGTTTATTTTCATTATCATATGACCGAGCTGATAGTTTAAAAGTGAGATTTGTCCATCAACGAAAATGACCATTTTTAGTCAAATCGTCTAGTTGAAGACCAAACAAGAGGAAGATGTGGCATACAGTATATACACTGTTTTTCAAGTTGAAACGTTCTTTTGTGTATCCTTCATTAAGGGCTGTATTGTACAGTTTGCTCTTTTTTAGTTTTTGTTTGCTGTTGTACAAAAAAAAGATAAAAACTATTATGCCTATGGGAATATGACTACTCCATAAAGTTGGCCATGCTTGCCCAGATTTGGTTGAGTAGGCTGCACAGTTTTGATCATTCTGCCTGACCATCAAGGTTTGTATGTTAGGCCAGACGTTTGTTTCATACATCTACTCTATAAAGCTGCTAGGGTTGCCACCTGGCCGGTATTTTACCAACCTGGCAGGTATTTTACGAGCCTGACCAGTAAAAATGATGCTTGATGCCAATCTTATTAATAGGAAAAAATGGCAAGAATATAGGAAGGCCAGTATTTTTTTCTACAAAAGATGGCAGCCCTAAAAGCTGCCCATGCATGACAGACCAGGTAGAGAAGCATGAATGATTTTGACCTTACTGCCTGACTGTCTGGACATGTATCTCAGGCCAAGAAATGGTTTTGTGTGTGGTTCATTAGCAAAAAATGGAGTGAAGACAAACCACTGCTCCTCTTTACTCCCAGTGGTTCCAAACATTCTGGCTGTTGGCACAAACACAGGGCATACAAGGGCCAAGGGGTAGGCAGAAGAGGCACCTGCCTAAGGTGCATCTGCATAAGCGTATTCTGCCTACTCATATTCAGTAGTGCTGTAAATCCCCGTCCCTCCTCCTGGTTACCCTCTCCCTCCTCTCCTCTCCGTCACTCCCTTCCCCTCTCCGCCACTCCCCTTCCTCCTCCCTCTCCATTATTACCCTCCCTACCCTCTGCTTGGGCACACGCGCACATGGGGTAGCGGGCTGGCTGGGTTTGCCTGGGGTGCCCGGTCGGCTTGGCCCTGAAAAAAGGTGGCCATGCACATTACAATTACAATCTTTCATTGGTCACAGGATAGACCGTTCATTTTCATTACAAATATTAAGCACTGAAATGTCAGATGTATAGGTAAAAACAATAGAATTCGACCTTTATCTGAGTATCTCTTTGCTGATGTTCAACATTTTCCATCTTGCCTGATTGACAAGGCGACCAATATCCAAGTCTTTTGCCAATATCGGTTGCCTTGTCTCCTACCCACC
The DNA here is from genome assembly GCF_017654675.1 of Xenopus laevis. Taxonomy (NCBI): domain Eukaryota; kingdom Metazoa; phylum Chordata; class Amphibia; order Anura; family Pipidae; genus Xenopus; species Xenopus laevis. Next base: position 150,607,871 of record NC_054374.1, on the reverse strand, counting down.
ATACATGCACCAAATATCATACGAAACAGAACCGGAAGACCTGCCTGTATGTTTTTGGAGCGTGGGACGGAAGTACGGGAAAGAATACAATCTCCTTGCTAATATAAGATCCAGACTGGCCAGTAGACTGGCTGTGTGTAAAGACGCCAGTTGACAGAAATATGACCCTTTATCACTATTGTTCTGTTGATATCATCAGATTGACTATTCCTGAACAGCTATTAGCATTTGTTTCAGCCAAACTAACCAATATATTTAGGACAAAGATTCGTCGCCCGGCAACTAATCGCCTCTTCTTCGGGCGACTAATCTTCCCGAACTGCATTCCCACCGGCTAGACTCTAAATCGCCTCATTTTCCGAAGTCTCCCAAAGTTGCTTCACGAGGAAACTTCGGGCGACAACGGAAAACAATGCGCTCCAAGTGCCATCCCGTTGGCGATTTAGATTCCAGCCGGCGGGAAGGCAGTTTGGGGAGATTAGTTGCCCAAGGAAGAGCTGATTTTGCCTCCTTGCAAGTCCTGAGAGCCGCAGGAAACCTATTATCTAATTGCAGTATCTGCATGTGTATCACTAGCTTTAGGCAAATAACCCTGATGTGTGGGAGAATTTCCTCCACCTCAGGAGAAGGTATATATGCTAATGTAGGCCTGGTGCAAATAGTCACTTCTGGGAAGCAAAGTGGATTAACTGGAGCATTTACTTTTGATCCTTTGTTGTGTGCCTCTATACGCCACCTGGTGGTTTCAGGTCTGACATTCAAAGTCAACGACAATAGAAGGTTTTCTATTAACATCATCATCATGGACTAAAACTGGAAAATGTTACCCTGTATCCACTGTACAGTGACCACTTTCCAGTAATCTCACTTAATTATACCTTCTTAACATGCATTTTCTGCTTATCTTCAAACTCAAAGCACCCTGCAGGCAGGGATACAGGCTGCTTGAAGGCATGGGATCTACTTTTCTTCTTCCCAGATTAGGAAAATTGTTCTAGAGGATTTATTTAGTTCTGCTTCTACTTGGCAAATCCCAAATGCGGTGGAGCAATTTATCAATCAACTACAGATGCAGCCTCAGGGGATTCCCAAAAACGATACAAAGAGAGTACAAAGCCAGAATTCCTAGGCCTCCATATTGCTTTCTGTTTCATCCCCCAGGAGGTAGAAAGATAACTCTGGAGACATAATTGGGTGTCAGTTAAACGGGAAGCTGCTGTAAAAGAACTTGCGTCAATAAGGATGTGTACAACTGCTTTCCTCACAAATAACCATATTGTTTATGCATGTTTGGGTTATACTTAATTACTTTAAATGATACGTGATACATATGGATTTTCTTGTGGCATAAAACAGGGCCACTTATTGTTCAAGAAAGAAACACTTGGCTAAATGATATACTAAGTGAGAAGCAAAGATTTTTTTGCTCACAAAAACGCATATGGCTCGGGCAGGGGCTGATAAACAATCCGTTTTAAACAGTGGGTCAATACTAGATAAATATAACATATACATATTTAATATAGACTACAATTTGTGCACAATAAACTGGGCCTATGTATTTGACTAAGCATTTACAGGAAAATAAAGAGAAAGCAAAACCTGCTTAATTATATAGACAGCATTGATCTGAACAGAATGCAAATGTTTGGGTACTAGGCCATGGTGTGGAATGCAAATTCAGTGTCTAATTTAGTACTAATTCACTGGTACCATAACCACACCATTAACAGAGTAACCAATGTGTTCCTTGCTAATTTGAAACTCACTGTAATTATTGCTAATGCCACGCCAAATATAAGGTTATAATTGTAGAGTTGTGCAGGTCAGGAAAAACTCAACATACGCACTACCTAATCCCCCAAAATCTTAGTCCACAACGACCCTAACCCTCAAAATGTTTACATTTTAGGGACCACATCCAACCTGTACCTAAGTGTTCCCACTTTGTACACTACTTTTGTACCTAAAGACCTGCAGGAGTTACGTGGAATCTTCATTACCAACAACAACTGACAATAGAAGACAGGAGACATTTAGCACTTAGAACTACCAGCATTCCTCAGGCAGCACAGCTGAACAAGGCTGATGGGTGCAGTGTCTCTATAGTGTGAGAAGTTGACCGTCCCCTCTAAGGACAGGGGCACATGGGCAGATTCAGGGAGATTTAGTCGCGACTAATCGCCTCTTCTTCCAGCAACAATCTCCCCGAACTGCCTTCCACTTGCTATAATGAGAAAACGCCAGGCACTCGTGATGCTTCGATTTCCGAAGTTGCCTCACGAGGAAACTTTGGGCGACTCCGGAAATCGAAGTGCCGCGAGTGCATTGCCACAGGCAGTTTTTCATTTTAGCAGGATGGGAGGGGGAAGGCAGTTTGGGGAGATGTTAGCCCCGAAGAAGAGACGATTAGTCGCCAGGTGACTAAATCTCCCCGAATCTGCCCTTGTGCCCCTGCCCTTACAGGTTCTGATCTAAATGAGCACAGATGGTATTAGTGCAAGTTCAGATGAGCTTATCAGGATTGAGATGAGTAAGCAGAGAGATATGCCTCTCTGGGGAGTCAGCCATATTCATGGGCATGAACTGTTAACTTGTGCTTGAGTCAAATGTGAACACATCCATTAGTCTATACCAGTGCTGTGCAACGTTTTGTACCCTGGGCCAAATATCCAATAAATGGCCACATTTTCAAAAAATAAATCTGGGAAGGTGCAATAATGTGAAGAGTCACATCCTACCCACATGCCTATGTTGTTAAAATTAATTTCTTCAGTGGTGTCCTCTTCATTATTGCGAAAATGAAAATTTTATATAAACTCTAGCATACTGAAATAAGAAACTTTCTAATTATTATTATTATTATTAACATGTATTTATATAGCGCCAACATATTGCGTAGCACTGTAGAATTAATTACAAATTCTGCATTGTTTTCGAAATAATCACGTTTATGTTCATTATCCCTCTCCAGGGTAGACTGGCCCTGCGCGCCATTCGCGCATGTGCGTGTCTCCATTCGCAGTAGGAGGTCTGGAGGGGGGACCTGGACAGCGGCCCTGGACAGGCCCCAATCTGACCCTGTCCCTCCCTCAGCATCTGTTTCTCTTCATACTCTCTTCATGCAGCAGTTGGGTGTCAGATATTCATTGACAGTTAGATCCAATATATCTTATAGGGGGATCCCTTTCCCAGCATATGTATTAGAGCTCATTCAAATAACTGGATAAAGGATCTAAAGAGTCTACTGGAAAATCATAAAATCAAATAAACCCAATAGGCTGGTTCTGCTTTCAGTAAGGATTAATTATATCTTAGTTGGGATCAAGTACAAGTTACTGTTTTATTATTACAGAGAAAAAGGAAATAATTTTTCAAAATTTGCGTTATGTTGGTAAAATGGAGTCTATGGGAGACAGCTGTTCCGTAGCTTTCTGGATAGCAGGTTTCCACATAACTGATCCCATATCTGCAAATTTATCGAACTATAATTCCCAGTGGGTTTTGTCGCAGATCAATAACAGCTGTAGGGTCACTGGCTGAGATACCCTGAACTCACATTAAAAAAATCAAATAAGGAGAGAATTCTAAACATTGTAAGTACCAGGAGGGATCTGCAGGTCTTCTGATCTACCTTTCTGCTTTAATAAGCAAATTCCACTGTTTCACTGGATAAACTGAAACATATTTGAATGTATGAGTCACAGCATCCATTTTTCATGAAGCCAGATACTATGGGCAGCGGGTTCAAAAGGCTCCCCCACCAAAGCAATGGTATAACACGTAAACGTGATGCTTCAGCGGGTCCACAATGAGGTAAGCAAACATCTGCTGGGGTGGCCTGCTTGATGATAGCACATTCCATTCTCCTCCTGCATAGATAAGAAAGAATATCAATTTTAATAAGATGAAATTAAAAACGGTTACTATTTTAATAAGCCTTTACTAGAGAGAAAAGCATATTCTGATCATTTCTCTGCAGAATCCTTTTTGCTTCCACAAATAAAAACAGCCCTAGGCCCATACACTTGGATATCGTGTGATTGGGCTTGATGGGCCAAACAAGTGGATTATGGGAGAATAAAGACGTGTACTCAAGTAGACATTTACGAATTGTTTTAGTTTGGCCAGACCAACTATGATTTAAAGGAGAAGGAAAGGTCTTTTAACTTGGGGTGCCAAAAGTAAGGCATCCCCAAGTGATCGCTTGTACTTACCTGAAACCCTGGGGCGGTACACCTATTAGGAGAAAACTGCACCGGTCCACGGGCACGACAGAGAGAAAAGAGATGGAGGGGACGTAGGGGACAGCGACATAGGGGAGGGGTGATCCAAGGAGGGGAAAGGAGAGAAGGGACAGCAATGGAGGGGAGAGTGACAGGAGGGAAGGGAGGGGCGTAAGACTGAGGGGTGTGGACTAGTGGTAGGCAGAAGACAATTTTAGAGGTAGCTGACCAGAGCCCTCCTATCATTGCACACAAGGCAGCTGCCTCTTCTGCCTACCCCTAGTTCCAGCCCTGAGTCCGTGAATTCTTCCAGTGAGCTTGCGGAAAAGTTCAAATACAGACGCACACCCTGGTCCTCCAATCACAATGTCCTGGTGCACAGACGCTTGATAAATGGGGAAATCCCCGAAACGTTGCATGCTGCATTAAATAAATTTAAAGCAAGGGTATCACCCTGCCAGCATTACCCGTGTGCCAGTGAATTTTTGCTGTGTTCTTCCAGCGAGCACCACAGAGCAATCTTCTTCCAACTTCTTCTTTCTTCAAATTTCCCGGGGCAGACGCATGTGCAGTAGAACAAAATAGTTAAAGTTCAGCTTTTCGCACATGCACAAAGAAAGAAGAATCCAGAAGATGATTGCTCTGTGGTGCTCGCTGGAAGAACCCCAGGCCAGTGCAGTTTTCTCCTAATAGGTGCACCGACCCGGGGTTTCAGGTAAGTACATGCGATAACTTGGGGGTGCCTAACTTTTGGCACACCCAAGTTAAAATTCCTTCTCCTTTAATATGATTGCAGGGTGAGCTATCATAGTTGTCCTTCAGATGGTTGGGCAGTAAATTAAAAACTGGCTAAACAGCTGTTATCTATAGATTGTGAAAGCTATAAAAATACATAATGTATATACACATTCTATCCCAAGAACAAAATAGTCTCAAAAGATAACTACACTTTCTAGTATCTCTGAGAAATAAAACAAATATGGATGCACTCCATGGAATATACTTACATACGCCGATACAATAAAGACTGTTGAAATAATCCATATCTGTTTTGTTTTGTATCTTTATGAACACTAAAAATGAAAAGAAGAACATTTTAGTTACAGTTTTCATACAGATTAAAGGAAAAATATCCCCCAGAATAAATATTTAACCAACAGATAGTTTATATCATATTAAGTGGCATATTAAAGAATCTTACCAAACTGGAATACATGTATCAGTAAATATTGTCCTTTTATATCTCTTACATTAAACCACTGTTTTATGTGTGCTGCCTCCGAGATCACCTGACCAGAAATACTGCAGCTCTAACTGTAACAGGAAGAAATGTGGAAGCAAAAGACAGATATAAGCAGTAAACTGCTACTGCGTTGCCCGTAGGAAAATATTCCAGTATCCCAACACCCAAAGCCAGCAATATATGAATTCCAAGTGTGTAGGTGTGGATACAAATGAGCGCAGGAACATCTGCTGCAAAAGGTGCCTTTATTCAAAACACGACATGTTTCGAGCTCTTGCTCTTTATCAAGTGTATAATGAAGCAAAAGACAGAACTTTGTCTCATGTGACCTAACATGTTTGGTTTGTTTGTGTGCACTGTGAATCCTAGGAAACCTGGGGCGGCCCTTATTTTTTAAAATGACAATTTTCTATTTATGATTACTCAATGGCACATATTACTAAAAAAAGTACATTATTATGAAAATGGATTATTTACAAGAAGCAGGGTTTTAAATATTAGCTGTTTTGTGCAATATATTTTTTATAGAGACCTACATTGTTGGGGGTATAGTTTTCCTTTAAGTGAAACAGAAAGGATGTTTCCACATTCACAAAACAAACTATTAAGGTTTAATAATTTATATAATGTTTAACATTTATTATGGGGAAGATGTATAAAAATGTGAGATAAGAGCTTACTACAGATAAACTCACCCCACTTTCTATTCATCAGAAAGGCATGGGAGGCTCAAATCACATGTTTTGATACATCTGCTTCTTATATTTATATTAGCATCTAATAACTGCTGAATATAAATTGCCTAAACTTAAATAAGTGGCTCCCACTGTGTCAGACACAATGGAATGAGATACTTTAGCCAGGCTGAGACTACAGTATCTTCTCATAACAACCATCTGTTTTTGGGAATACATGGAGAGCTCAGTGTGGCTTCTCGGCTGTAGGCCAGTGTGGGAGACTGGCAGGAATGAGTGTAGAGACGAGAAGCTGGCAATCACTTTGATGTCTCAAAGGACTAGGACTGCCTGCTGGTCACTTAGGGTACACAGAATGTCCTAAATTGAAACAAAATGCAATGCTCTAGCTACTATGTTTTTGGTGTCATTAACCCTTGGCTGGAGCAGTCGCTGGACCAATACTTCTGCTACAGTTATGGGACCTGTTATCTGTAATTTGGGGGGCTTTCTGTAACTTGAAACCCCAAACCCAAGTCTACTAAAAATCATTTACCAAATAAACCCAATAGGATTGTTTTGCCTTCAATAAGGATTAATTATATCTTAGTTGGGATCAAGTACAAGCTACTGTTTTATTATTACAGAGAAAAAGGAAATCAATTGAAAAATTTAAATGATTTGATTACAATTGAGTCTATAGGAGATGGCCTTTTCGTAATTTGAAGCCTTCTGGATGATAGGTTTCTGGATAACAGATCCCATACTTGTAGTGACTTCAGCAACAATGCGTCATCATCTTGAGTAACGAAAAAAAAGGAGTGGGAGAATCACTGAACGGCACACATTTAAGCTAAAATAACGAACTGCAATCCTTAGGCTTCCCACTGTGTCCCATGTGATTGTGGCCACATGATCAGTAAATCATATAGTGAATAAAATACCCCCTCTTGTAAAATATAAGAATATTATAAGTTACCAAGGAGTTTTTTATACAGGTCATGGAACTTCAAGGTAACTTCTAATATCCTCATATTTTACAACTTGGGGGTACTTTATTTATTATAATACACAGATTTCAGTGAGCCACGTGACCGAAATGACACCAGAACTCATCGTTTATAACTGATGACATCAGAACTCACCGTTTATAAGGATATAATTTACAAGATATTCATGGCTTTTGTGTATTATATAATATAATTGCCCTGCAGTTTGATTCTTTGGTCAGTGGGGGAACAAACACAGCATTTGTGATAAGGCCACATAGATGACAAATCTGCACCACTCATCCCATTGGGTTCACAAGATGAATGAGTGGATAGTGGAGGAGTTGAAGAGGGACTGTGGCTTCAACCTTTTGGACTGGTTAGTGACTTTCCATGGGTACTGGTTTAGATCATTCTCAGGGCAGACTTTCAGTGTATGGTGGGAGATGAGCTGACTGATATCGGCAGAAGACTTGGATATCGGTCGGCTCCTTGATCGGGCTGGATGGAAAATTTTGATTGGGTGCCTTTGAAGGCATCTGAACATCGCCCATTGTTAGTGCTGAATCGTCAGATACAGGTAGAATTCTATAGTTTCTCCTTGTGTATTGTTTCTCCTTGTTTTCAATACGTGTGTATTGAAACAAACGATCTTTCTTGGAAAAATCTTTTCCAAGAAAGATCATAATTGTTCCGTCTATGTATGGCCACCTTAAGTTCTATGTAATATCAAAATGTCAAAATGGTGAAGCTGATAAGCTTCACTAACCAATGCCTTATCGGAGACTTAAAGTGGCTATAGACTTTTTAGATTTGGATCTGGGCCTGATTGGACACCCATGCACTGGTTTATCCAAATTATACATTGGGGCCTACGAAGGCCCAGTCGATGGGATTTTCATATCTGTCTCATTGATGTCTAGCTGATTTTCAACCAGGCCACAGAAATGGGCCAATAAGCTGCCAACTTGGTCTGGATTGGGAGTTTGATCTACATTGAACACCCTGAGTATTGGCATACAATACAATGACATACAATTAAGTGTCTCAGGTAAAGTGCTGAGTACTGTATGTTACTTTGGTACCATGAGATGTCTCAGGCATGAAAGATCAATTCTCCCTTTGTTCTAAACTAGTACTAAAATACACATGTTCCATTGAATTGATGTATTGTATCTTTTCACAATCACACTATTTTGAGCTTTTTAATAGATATTATGTTACAATTTCAATCTTGAAAATCTAGCCATGGTTGCTTTGCCACTTGGATTTATCGCTACAAATTTGGACTTGATGCCTATGGACTTTTTGGCTATGGACTTTTAAAATGGACACCATGGACTTGGTTATGGGTGGTTGGGCAGGCAGTAGGAAGGACTAAGCCTGCTTTTCACTATTTAAACAAAATAGTGAACAAATAAACAACCCACACTGGTTCAACAACATCAGTAGTGCCATTGTTTTTTTTTACTTTTGAACTCTGTATGAAGAGGCAGAATCAGCAGCTTTTAGCTACTAAAGTCAGTTTCAGTGGCTTTCCAGTTGTTGGGCTCTGCTGGGATTCAAGCCTTTGGGTTTCTGGCTTGGTGCCTTAACCATTGGGCTAGATAACCTGGCCTTTGCAGCCCTATCAGAGCTGACTCTGCCCTATTTAAGGCCAGACCTCCCAACACTCCTTGTGCATTGGCTTCCCAAACTTGCAGTGTGGCATTGTCCCTAGCTAAGGGTTCCAGCTCTAGCCTCCTTGTCTGAACCCTTCCCTGTCTTGTACTGCCTTGCTCTGAACCTTGTCTTGTTTACCTTACCTTGATCTGCCTTTGCCTTCCTGTTCTGCTCCAGTCCTGCTTTAAAACTTTTCTTGTATTGCCTGTTCCTACTCTGGTACTAGTCCTGCTTTGACCTTGATCTTTCCTTGCTTTAACCTTGCCTTGACTTTGCCCTGCCTGGTTTTCCTTGCTATTCTGAATCTTGCTCTGCTCCTCACTCCAAACCTGACCTTGCCTTAACCTTATTCTGCCTTGACCTTGTCCTGACCTTGCCTTTTTGGTTCCCTTGTCTCGCTCTACATCTTGCTCTGCCTTTTCCTCCCTCTCCTGCTATCCCTGCCTCTCCTGCTATCTGCTTCAGTCCTCCCACTATCCAGTCCTCCTGCTCCCAATCTCAAGTCTGCTCCCGATCTATGCCCGCACCGTCCTGTCCTATGCTTCTAGTCTGCTCCTGTCTCCTGATTTGATTTACGCCCGCACCATCCTGTCCTCTATTTCTTGTCTGCTCCTGTCTCCTGCTCTGACCTACGCCCGCTCTGTCCTTGTTCAGTCTGCTGCCCATCCTGTTGTGACTCTATGCTCTCTTCACCCTGTTCCTGCCTTTTCCTTACCGTGTCCCCTTAGGCACATACAGCTCCTGCCTCAAAGACTCGCACTTCCCTTATATGCCTCCACAGCATTTTCCACTTGAGCCTTAGCAGCAGAACCTCATGATCTTTATCGTTGTCTTACTAAAGCAACGCAGAGGTTAGAGGTGTGGCATTAACATGAATATGAACTCCAAAACAACCTGATATGCAGGTTTAGAATGTACAGAAAAACATCCACACAACGTCCTGTTATCCTCATGGGATCCTTTCTCACAATAAACTTTCTTTTAACCAGGAGAGTAGCGAGTGGGTGGAATAATTGCTGGTTAGAATTAAAGATGAAAGCACATAAGTAACCATTAAATGGTGCTTATGCAATCCTCTCACTTTCTACAGCAGGAGACTGAACTGTAGCTATTGTCCTACAGCCTGTCCCACACGTGAAATGTAGCAGTAACTGATCAAACTGGCACCCCACACAATACGACCGCTTTCTATTGTATCAATCAATTGGGCAAACAGCCTAATCGATTGTAAAAGTGAAGACACAAACAGCTACTAGTAGCAGATACTTGTTTTGGTTGCAAAATGTCAAAAAATATACCGTCATAAACAATACTGCGATTTGCCTCTGCTACAAAACATGTTTAGTCTCAGCAAAGCCAATTATCACTATTGTCTACATTTCAGCTGTGACATGTAGTTGCTACTAGTAGCTCTGTGTGTTTTCACAGCAGCAAGTGTAGAAAAGCTGTTGTTTCTCTCCGTTTCCACATCTGCCAGTGGACCATGTGTTGGCCAACAATACATTGATGTTGCCATAAACGTACCAATAATTGTACGAACCTTTGTTTTGTATTATTGGTATTATTTATTTTAATTAATACAGAAAGTAAATAAATACAGGGATGGGATCTGTTCCCCAGAAACCCAGATTTGCATGTATCCGCCCATAATGCCTTATTTGAGGGTTATAATCTCATTATGGGTATATTAATTTCTGTTTTCAGAAGATTTTACCCTGCATGTCTTGCATTGTGAAGGGCTTTTTGGCTCCTTTCAACCTGTCTCACCCTAACCAAGTTGGTTTCTCTGCTCACTATGACACAAGTGGTAAGTTTGATCACTACTCACACCATTGGTAATAACTTAAAGTCTGCTTTTGTGCACAATTTAGGGGGTTATTTATCAAAGTCCAATTTTATCTCTTTCTGCTACAAACCCCTCGGGTTTTTTAGGTTTATTTGTTATTACATTTTCCCGAAAATTTGCTTTGCGGGAAAAAAATCGGATTTTCATGGATTTTTCACCCAAAAACTTCTGGGTATTGCACAAAAACCCAGCGGACATCAAAAAATCATTGGGACTTCTCCCATTAAATTATATGCAACCTCGACAGGTCTGAGATGCCGAATTTTCTGATTCAAACTTTTCCAACCTCGGGGTTTAATAAATTCTGCATTCGGAGTTTAGTAAATAACCCCCTTAGTGACTGGTTTCTACTTGTGGACCTTGTTTTCTTATACAAACCTCTAACACCCACCACTCTTTTCTGTTATAGGGTAGGTATATAATTGAAAGGGCGTGTAAATCCATAATATAACATTTGGCATAATTCCTTGACTCACAGAAAATGCAAGCTATTGTAGGAATTTGAGTTTTTGCTGTAGGGGAGTTGACATTTTCAACATTGTTTCAATGCTATAAGTCACAACCAGTAGCATAGGGAATGGAAAAGCACAGAAAGAACCTGTTTTCAATAGCAATTGCCTTTTAGCATTCATTACCTAATAGCATTCAATATGCAAAATTCTAAATCTTTGCAACCCATTTAACCACCCTACACCTACACAAAATGCAAAAAAGAAATAACTAGTGCACCTCCCTTCCAGCTTCATCGAAATTAGGATTTTCTAGTTTTTTTTAATGGTCAAAACTGACAAATTTGACTAGGGAATTATTCAAATTCAATTCGAGTTTTTAAAAAAATTCTTATTCGATTTTCGAGATTTATCATACACTGGCCCTTTAATAACTCAAGTTCGACTATTCGCCACCTTAAACCTGCCGAATTGCTGTTTAAGTCAATGGGAGACGTCCAGGGATCATTTTGAAATTGTTTGCAGCCTTCCTGACATTCGAGTTTTTATCTGAAAAAAAAACTCGAATCGAGTTTTTAGAATCCTAATCAAAGTTGAGTTGAATCTGATTCGAGTTTTCGGGCCGATCTTATTCACCCGAGTTTATATATTTGATTTTTATAATAAATTTCGAATTTCGAGTTCATGGGAGTTTATGAATTCCAAATTCGACCCTTGATAAATGTGCCTTTAAGTCTACTAGAAAATCATGTAAACATTAAATAAACCCAATAATCTGATTTTGCTTCCAATAAGGATTAATTTTATCTTAGTTTAAATCAGATTCTAAAAACATTTAAACCTCAAAGATCTCAAGTGTGCGCTTTTGATAAAACATTTATTGCTTAAAAACAAAACAAACAAAAAAAGCTCAAAAACAGCTACAGTAAATCACATTCTACCCTTCATTTTCAATGAATTTGCCAAATTTCTAATTGTGCTAAAAAATGTCAAATTAAAAATAGCTTGAATTTTGAATATACCAATCCCATTGAGTGCTACGTGAACTCAACAGCTTTAAGATACCAAATTTGCATTTTCACGTTTTTTTCTGCTTACTGATTCTCAAAAAATTTAGTTTTAGAAAGTGCAATTAGAATATTGATAAATCTGCCCCAATAGTTTGTTTAATACTTGTCATTGTCTTATTAAGTCGCTGTACTTTACCCTATTAAAGTCTTTGGTTGACTTCAATAAATTTCCATAAATACTGTTTTTTCCTGACCTAAATTGTCGATTTGGGTTAAGATTTAAATGAATCCCATTGCTATAGTTATGCAAATGAACCATGAAAATAAAACAGATTCTTTTGTTCTTTTAGAAGCGATGTTAAAGAACTAAACAGTGTATAGCATAAGAGAGAACAGTTCACGTTATTGAGACTTTAGTCCATTCTCACATATCAGTAAAAAGCACATTGTTTCAAAAAAACAGCAATAAAAAAAGAGAAGAATGTCCAATTATGAGATCTGTTTGACTTCCTTACATTTTCAAAGGGATACTGTCATGGGAAAAAAACATTTTTTTTAAAATGAATCAGTTAACAGTGCTGCTCCAGCAGAATTCTGCACTGAAATCCATTTCTCAAAAGAGCAAACACATTTTTTTATATTCAATTTTGAAATCTGACATGGGGCTAGACATATTGTAAATTTCCCAGCTGCCCCAAGTCATGTGACGTGTGCTCTGATAAACTTCAATCACTCTTTACTGCTGTACTGCAAGTTGGAGTGATATCACCCCCTCCATTTTCCCCCCCAGCAGCCAAACAAAAGAACAATGGGAAGGTAACCAGATAGCAGCTCCCTAACACAAGATGACAGCTGCCTGGTAGATCTAAGAACAACACTCAATAGTAAAAACCCATGTCCCACTGAGACACATTCAGTTACACTGAGAAGGAAAAACAGCAGCCTGCCAGAAAGCAATTCTCTCCTAAAGTGCAGGCACAAGTCACATGACCAGGGGCAGCTGGGAACTTGACAAAATGTCTAGCCCCATGTCAGATTTCAAAATTGAATAGAAAAAAATCTGTTTGCTCTTTTGAGAAACGGATTTCAGTGCAGAATTCTGCTGGAGTAGCACTATTAACTGATGCGTTTTGAAAAATATGTTTTCCGATGACAAGATCCCTTTAAGGATTTAATTATTCTGAACAGACTATAAATATTTGTTCAAGAACTTGTTTAAAGCTGTCATAGAAAATAATAGCATCCTAAACTGTGGATAAGTAGAACATATGCTATGGGCGCCATTTATTAAAATTCGAGATCTAAATTTTGCTGTTTTTGTGGCAAAACAATTGAATATAAATGAGTTTTAGTTTTTGATTATTCAATAGATTATTCAATACTTGACTTTTTTTAAATGATCCAAAGATAATTTTTTTTTGCTAATACATTATGAGCAGGGGTTTAGGCTTTTTATTATGTTTAAAGGGATACTGTCATGGGAAAAAAATGTTTTTTCAAAATGAATCAGTTAATAGTGCTGCTCCAGCAGAATTCTGCACTGAAATCCATTTCTCAAAAGAGCAAACAGATTTTTATATTCAATTTTGAAATCTGACATGGGGCTAGACATATTGCCAATTTCCCAGCTGCCCCAAGTCATGTGACTTGTGCTCTGATAAACTTCAATCACTCTTTACTGCTGTACTGCAAGTTGGAGTGATCTCAACCCCCTCCCTTTTTCCCCCCAGCAGCCAAGCAAAAGAACAGTGGGAAGGTAACCAGATAACAGCTCCCTAACACAAGATAACAACTGCCTGGTAGATCTAAGAACAACACTCAATAGTAAAAACCCATGTCCCACTGAGACACAATTAGTTACATTGAGAAGGAAAAACAGCAGCCTGCCAGAAAGCATTTCTCTCCTAAAGTGCAGGCACATGTCACATGACCGGGGGCAGCTGGGAAATTGACAAAATGTCTAGCCCCATGTCAGATTTCAAAATTGAATATAAAAAAATCTGTTTGCTCTTTTGAGAAACGGATTTCAGCACAAAATTCTGCTGGAGTAGCACTATTAACTGATTCATTTTGAAAATAACATGTTTTCCGATGACAGGATCCCTTTAAGGATTTAATTATTCTAAACAGACTATAAATATTTGTTCAATAACTTGTTTAAAGCTGTAACAGAAAAGAATAGCATCCTAAACTGTGGATAAGTAGAACATATGCTATGGGCGCCATTTATTAAAATTCGAGATCTTAATTTTGCTGTTTTTGTGGCAAAACAATTGAATATATATGAGTTTTAGTTTTTGATAATTCAATAGATTATTCGATACTTTACTTTTTTTAAATGATCCAAAGATAATTTTTTTTTTTGCTAATACATTATGAGCAGGGGTTTAGGCTTTTTATAATGTTTAAATACAAGAGTTTTGACTGTACAGGACCCGTGGCCAATTAGAGAAGGGGATTTAGGAGCATATATACAAGTGCTCAATAATCCTTAGTGAGTATTCGCATGAGAAAATTCAGTAAATGTGTAAAACATTGGACAAGGGAGATTATTGCACTTTATCAGAAGGAATCAAATGTATGTAAACCATTGTCTTTTGTGATGGGAAAGGCGGCTTGCTATCAGTGACCTTCTATGAAGAGAGAAATGGGAATGGAGTATACACTAGGTCTCTGTATTAGCAGATATATAGCACACTGCATAGGTCTGGTTAAAGAAGCGTGAACTGGGATTCTGGCAAATGAGCCATTTCAGCCGGTTTATGGAACACAGATGCTCGGCAAGTCTGGGAAAATTTCGAGCTGAATGGGAGCTATTATGTGCTGGGCTGTGTATGAATGTGTACAAGACAAGCCTGAGATAATAGAAAGCATACAAGCTTGCAGGGATTGTATCCTTTTCCTCTTTTAATAAAGTTGGAAGAAAGGACTATTATAGAAGGCATTTTTTTTTGATTTTGCGTTTGAAAGAAAAGGTTCAGGTCAGGTTAATATGTATATATAGATTTATAACTTCCATTAGTTTTATAGCTTTCATTTTGGAAACAGCTCTGCAAAGTGTGATTCCTGTTTCTCTAATAAACTCTTACCTTTACCTCGCCTTGAACTGAGCAGAAACGCCGGCCTCCGAAAAGCAAACACACTTTAAAAGAGCAGAGCTAGTTAAAGGAGGATTTATTAGAGAAAAACATCAGTGGGACTTAAGATTGTATTTTATGTTAACTCGACAATGTGTACTGCAGAATGGCAGTAACTCTATTAAATGGCTTATCTAAACTAGAGGAGTATTTACAGCTAGCCACACCTGGGATAAGAACCACAATGGAATCCAGGCAAAGGTGTGTGACTACTCTTATGCACTGAGGGATATACTGTAGGGGCAAATTCACTAAGCGCCGAACGCTAGCGTTAATTCGCTAGCGTTGGGCATTTTCGTTACTTCGCAAATTCACTAACGAACGCTGGCGTAGATTCGCTAGTGTTACTTCGCACCCTTACGCCTGGCGAATTTTCGCTACGGACGTAACTACGCAAATTCACTAACGCGCGCAGTGTACTGAACGCTACCTTTTAAGCTAGACTTCCTTCGCCACCTCAGACCAGGCGAAGCGCAATAGAGTAGATAGGGATTGCTTCAAAAAAAGTCAAAATTTTTTCTAAGTCCCAAAAAACGCTGGCGTGTTTTCTACATTATGGGTGATAGGCTGAAAAAGATCGAAAAATTTTTTGGGGCTCCCCTCCTTCCCCCCTACATTTCCTGACTCATGGCAACTTACCTATACAGTGGGCACATGTGTAGGGCAAAACAAAAATTTTATTTGATGTTTTGAAGGTTTTCTAGGCATTTGTAGTGCTGATACGTAATCCTCCATTGAAATTTGAATTTGGCGCCATATGCAAATTAACCTTCGCTAGAGTAACTTCGCTTCACTTAGCGAATCAACGCTAGCGCAACTTCGCAACCTTACGCTACCCCTGTGCGCAACTTCGGATTTTAGTGAATTTGCGGAGCGCTGGCGAAACTATGCCTGGCGAAGTGTGGCGAAGTGCGGTGAAGTGCGGTGAAGCGCGGCGAAGTTGCGTCTGGCGCAACTACGAATGTTAGTGAATATAGGCTCTTTGTAATCTGTAAGGGTAAGGGCACACCCGGCGATTTGAGAAGATTTAGTCGTCTGGCGACTAATCTCCCCGTACGGCTTTCCCCTGTCTTCCACCGGCTATAATGAAAAAAAGCCTGCAGCATGGCACACGCGGCGATTCGTATTCCGAAGTCGCCGAAGTTTCCTCGTGAGGCATGCCATGCTGCAGGCGTTTTTTCATTATAGCCGGCAGAAGACAGGGGGAAGCGGTTTGAGGAGATTAGTCACCCCAAAGAAGAGGCGATTAGGCGCCAGGCGACTAAATCTACCCGAATCGGCAGGTGTGCCCTTACCGTTATACAATAACTCAAGAGAATGGCTGCTCAGATTACCGAGGAGGCTGACATTATGTCAATATGAACATCTGACTTAAAATAACAAACATGGGCAGATATAAACAACCAGCTTGTCCATTCTTTGACTAACGGGTCACTACATGGGCCCAAAATAGTTTTCAGCACAGATAACATCTTATACAGTCATATGAAAAAGTTTGGGAACCCCTCTCAGCCTGCATAATAATTTACTCCAACCATTTGAATGCATGTAACATCTCCTACCTACACTATTGTAGCTTACTTAAGGTCCCCGTCGACGCAAAGATTTTTCTTTGATGAACGACCTATTTTAGCAAAATCTGACCAATACGTCAAATTATCGTGAAGTTAGTGGGAATCGAACGATCGTACATTTTACGATTTTTCCGGCAGGTTAAAAAAATTATCAGCCCCAGTGCAAGCTATCTATGTTTGCAGGGCCAAGCAAGCAGCTCCCCTTCAGTTTTTCTGGCAATATCACCTGAAATGGTCTTTTTAGTTGATGGACAAATCGTACATTTAAACGATCGTTTTAAGATAATCGTGTTCTCACGATAACTAAAAGACCTTTTAAAACTCTTTACATCTATGGCCAGCTTTAGAATTTTAATGAACCTTTCAAATTGAGATTAAAAGTTCTTGTCCTGTGTGAAGCGGCTCTGATAGTAAGAGTATATCTGGAACCTGGCCCCCCCCGGTCCTTGCAAAAAAAGTTTCCTTTACACCGGTCCCTGGGCCAAAAAAGGTTGGGGACCACTGCCTTACTGAGTTAATGTGCTCACTTTCCCTTTTAATTCCTTCAGAGTACAGGCAGTCAAATGCTGACATTGACAGATGGAAACACGGGATTTCTTCTACATCAACTTTCTTCATTTTAGAAAGAGAAATGGGATGTTGTACAATTGAAAATGTTTCCAGTTTGTCGACGGAAAAAATCAACCTATGCCATCAGCCTAAACTTTACCTTCCTATGACATAAACTATGTAGTACAAAGGCCTATGGTAGGTTCTACGACTCTAGACAGATGTGCAATGGTACTAAAAAGGTTTAAAATGTGCCACTTTCATTCACAAAGCACTGTGATGATGTGTGGGTCAACAAAAAGTTAGCCCAAACCCGACCCTAACCATCCTGCTCCAAAACCCGCACCTAACCTGACCTTACAAGGCACCTCTATAGATATATATATATATATATATATATATATATATATATATATATATATATATATATATATATATAGACCTGCACCCAACCCAATTCTGATATCAGAAATTGGACAGGGTAGACAAGCGCCTTTCAATAGAGACTTCCGGAGGAAGCCAGGTAGAGTAAGTTTGTGGTGGTTAGGGTGGAAGGGAGCGCTCAACCTGTCCACTACCTGGAAATGCTATGTGAATGTTGGGCTGAACCCATCCAACTCAGGGTTTGGGGGAGTCCCGCACATCACTAGTGCACTGCACCTCTTGAAGCATAGAAGCTTAGAAGCATTTCTAAATGATAGGCAAGTTAGAGGATGGGTAGGGAGTGGGAGAGGGGCCTTGCAGCCTTCCTCTTCCTGGCCCTCATTAACACAGCAATGCTGAATGCATGGATTGTGCCTGTTTTTGCACTTTGTACCCTACCCTGCATGTATTAAATGACTAAGCATGCTTAAAAATGTCTGTTTAATAATAAATTAAAAAACAAAATATTTACCAGCTTTTAATTACTGTAACTATTGAGTCAGTTGAGCAACATGGTGACCTGATTTGTTATAGATAGTATTTGGACATTACAAAGCACTGTTACCCACGGAGTGTCCAAGCTGACATTTAGAACCAAAGTCGGGCTTGGCCAGCGGGGCACTGGGAATAAACCTGGTGGGCCCCCGGCTCTTGTGGGCCCCGCTGGGCCCAGGTCCGTACCCACATGTGGCACTTTATGGCGCGACACCCTTTGTCGGAGGTCACGGAAGAAAACTTTGTGCGCATGAGCACAACCACGGCGTTGCACGCATGTGCACAGACACGCGACACACGCAGGCACTGCAGGGGGGTCCAGAGGGGGGCAGTAGCCCCGGTGGGCCCCGGGACCCCCAGTCCAACCAAGTTTAGAACACAGGTGATGTAATAAACAAGCCTGCAAAAGGTCTGGTAACCAATAACACCCAATCAAACTGTAGTTTTACCATTTCTATTTGAATACCCCAAATACCGAATCCTTTCTTATTTATGCAGAAGATATGGGCACTGTGCATGCCCAATAGAGCTGACTGGCTGAACTGGATTTTTCCATAGAAATTCAGAAACACCCATCTGGGTTTTAAGGCAACTTAATTATTTATGGCAAATCACATTCTTAACAGTGAATTGGTCACAATTCCAGGAATTGTGTCACTTTCTTGAGAAAGGCCAAGGCTAAAAAGTGCTAAAATGTCTCCCAGTTTGGCATCTGTCCATCACTGGGCCAGATTCAATTCAGTGACAAATAATGTACATTATCTCCTGGTTTATCATGTGAAAACTCATGGACAGGATTCAATTCAAGGAGAAAAAAATGTGCATAATTAATGGAGTTCTGTAAGCACCCCTCCTCAGTACGGTTTAGGTAAAGTTGCTGTACCTTTCGGAACATCAAGCTGATTACAATGAAGCGGTGGTGTTCTCTGGTTTATATACAACATTCAGCTCACAGGTCAAATGAACAAATTGTTGCCAAATTCAAAGACAATGGAAATTGTATTTTACAGTAAAGAAAACTCAAATCTTCTGAGTTTTTGGCATTCGGACATTCGGAATAAATAACCCCCTAAGAGTCAAGTAATTGCTCCTAAAAAGAAAGAGCACAAAATCTCAAAAAATTGTCTCGCAGTACACGTAACCAAAGTGCCTTGTTTTTTATCTCCATAAAATGTGCGCCATCTTTGAGAAAGTTGAAAGACTTTTCATCCGATTTGGGATATTTATTACAACGCAAGGGGTGTTGGGGGAGTTTTCAAATTTTGATCTTTGAGGATTCCCGGCTGTTTGATATTTTTCTTATTCATCAACAATTTCCTGACAGTCAGGAAAGCGTTTTAACGAACCGACACATTTATCAAACAAGATCCATGATACAAACAAGATACACAAGTCAGTTCAACAGAATGCGTATGTCTGGTTTGAGGGATCAAACACCATTTTTTTCACCAAACATTTCTTTCTTATCACATTCAGAGAGAAAGGATTTGGATAACTGCTAATAGGAAGTACAACTAAATAGCAATAAATTATAAATCTAGCTCTCTATGGGAAATACCTCTAATTCATTAAACATTTTCACTCAGGAAAAAAAAATACTAGGAAAATATAATAAATATCTTTTAATATTTTCTGGCAATTCAAAAAGTGTAAAAAATTAGAAAAAAAAGTCTTCTTCCATGGATAAATCTCCATCTAAAAAATAAAAAAAATATATAAAAGTGTATTATTAAAAAAATCATGATTAAATCGGATCGGGGACAGACTCGATAAAAACTCAATTTTTTCAAGCATTTTCCCGAAAAGTTTTTGGATTTTTGCCTGAAAAGTCCGAAATTGTCAAATTTTCGGGCTAAATCAAGCGCAGACCACTGAAACTTCCAAATAGGATAGGGACCTTTCCCATTAACTTATTTACAACCTCGGCAGGTCTGAGAAGGAGGATTTTCAGATTTGGATTTTTTCCATCTTCCGGTTAATCTTGAAAAATTTGAGGGTTTTTTTCCCACTAAAAATTCATATTTTATAGTAAAAATAACTCAAATTTTTTGAGGTTTTTTTGCATTCAGACTTTAATAAATGACCCCCTAAGGGGCAAATTCACTAAGAGGCGAAAATACGCTAGCGACGCATTCGCCGCACTTCGTCAGACGAAGTTTCGCCAGGGCGCCGCTAATTCACTAAAATCCGAAGTTGCGCTCAGGGAGGCGAAAGGTAGCGAAGTTGAGCTAGTGTTAATTCGAAGTTACGCTGGCAATGCCTAATTTGCATATGGCGCCAAGTTAAAGTACAATGGACGTATATGTAGCAGCAAATACATTACACTACACAAGCCTGGGAAACCTTCATAAAATAAAATAAAGTTGTTATTTTGCCCTATACATGTGCCCACTGTATAGTTTAGGTGCCATATGTTAGGAAATGTAGGGGGGAAGGAGGGTACCCCCAAAAAAATTTACGATCTTTTTCAGCCTATCACCCTTATAAAAGTATACGACGCCAGCATTTTTTGGGACTTAGAAAAAATTTCAACTTTTTTTGAAGCAAGCCCTATCTACTCTATTGCACTTCGCCTGGTCTGAGGTGGCGAAGTAAAGTCTGGCGCAAGAGGTAACTTTCAGTAAAATTTGCAAGTTAGTGAATTAGCGTAATTACATCCCTTCGCCATAGCGCAACTTCGTCTGGCGTAAGGGTGCGAAGTAGCGCTAGAGTAGGTCCACTTCGCTAGCGAATTTGTGCTAGTGTTAGCTGCTTCGCTCTTTAATTAATTGTCTTGCAGTACAAGTACCGTATATACTCGAGTATAAGCCGTCCCGAGTATAAGCCGAGGTACCTAATTTTACCTCCAAAAACTGGGAAAGCTTATTGACTCGAGTATAAGCCTAGGGTGAGAAATGCAGCAGCTGCTGTAAGTTTCAATCAAAAAATTGAGGGTTTCTGCTCCCATTGGATGTGCCGGCGTCTCGTTTTTGGATGCCGGCGACCATTCTTGGAGGCCTGCGAATATTCTTGGAGACTATTCTTGGATGCTGGCGACTATTCTTGGACGCCGGCGACTATTCTTGGACGCCAGCGACTATTCTTAGACACCGCCGAGGATAAGCCGAGGTAGAGTTTTTAAGCATATTTTGGGAGCTGAAAAACTCGGCTTATACTCGAGTATATACGGTAACCGAATCACGAAATTCGTAACTGAAAGAGTAAAAGCATTTCCCACTTCCTCCATTGTTTTTTTCTCCATAAAGTGTCCTAAATTGAAAGAACACAAAATGGATTGCAGTACTTCCTATTAGCAATTATCCAAATCCTTTCTCTCTGCATATGGTCAAAAGTGCTAAAATCCCCAATCCAAATCCCATGCAATATACTGGATCTGGTTAATTATCATTTTCATTCAAAAGTTCTAAATTGGACAGAATATTTGATGTTAGTTTACCTAGTGTTACCCATTGTCTGGAATTTTCAGAGACTATCTTCAATTGGGAAAGTACATCTGGATCTTGGAAAAACGCCTAGAATGAGAAGACAGAATACACAAAGTATCAAAGCAGTGATTGAGCACGCTGAAGAAATGCAGACAAGGTTGATCTTATCAAAAATGGTGGCATTCTTTTCTGATCTTCAATCACCAGCCTTAATTAGTAGGTATCTTCTGTGATGCTAGGGACTGCGGCATTTAAAGCCCTGGAGCTCAACATGACAAGCGGAAATAATGCCATTCATCTAACTAGGTTCAAAGCATTGCTTCATTTGTACAGGTTGTTTCCTGGTTTAACATTCAGAATATTTATTACTGGAGCACTTTGGTGCCTGTAAAGTATCTTTGTGGAAGACAAAGTTCATCCAAATAGAAAGCCCTCAACTTGTGACTGACACCTCAGACTTGTAATTAATAGTGTTCTGTGGAAACGAAGGTAATTACATGAACAAAGAAAATTGAGTGAAGGCTGCGCTGTTGCACAAATAGTCGGGTCGGGGAAAGCAGCACCAAAAAATAGTGGATCCACACTTCCACTGTGAGTAATAGAAGTCAGCAAGAGAGGTGCGCTATTAACCTTATAAATCCTTAATTACAGGCACCTAAAATGAAAAGAAACTACACATAGAGTAGTACGTTCGGCTCTTTCTAGAAATAACTTTGATGTTAGAACTACTCACAATCGTGATCCTCAAACAAGAGCGTGTAGAGTATTCTTTAGCAGGGTATATACGATGTTGAAGCGTGCGATGTTTCTGAAGGAAAGAGACGCTACAGATGGTGAAGAATCGTTAGAGATCCGACTTAAACCCTGCGGGTCCTAAGGACTTACCGGACTGCCGTCAGAAGAGAGCGTTGGAAGACTCGCAGAGAGATCGCTCGATGCCGACGTGTTTCCCAGGCGCTGTTTGGACACCGTTTCCTGAGTTCAGGCAGCCTCGATCACCCGCTGCGCGTCCGCAAACACTGCTGTTTCTCGTTCCACAGTCAGTCAGCTCGCCTCCGGTGCCGTGCAAAGGTTAAATAAGTGATTCGGAAGGGGATTAATTCTATAACAAACTTTTATTTCATTTAATACAAAGGCCCAACGCGTTTCATATCCTACGATACTTCCTCAGGGGCATCACGTGTGTAACATCACGTCCAAGATTATATAGGGTAGATCATTTCATTAGCCTAATTGGTAATTGGCTACAAGGTTTCGTTTCCACAATTAACACTTTCGTTTAAGAATACATCCATTATAATAAATTACATTAAAATAATTAATTTAAACATACTTAAATAGTAATAAAACATTATTAAGTTAAAAAGCACTTCAAATCAATTTCTATATTTAAACCTTTGGGAGCGAGTGTTTTAAGTTTATGTATCCAGTATGTTTCTTCTCTCGATATTATTTGTATAATATCACTTCCTCGCCAGTGATTTTTCTTTTGTACTATTCCCATGAATTTTAAAAGTGAGGGGTCTGAGTTGTGATGAGTTTTAAAATGGGCTGAGACACTATGTGTCAATAGTCCCTTTCTTATATTATTCATATGCTCCCTTATTCTGATCTTCAGAGTTCTATTTGTACGTCCAATATATTGGAGATTACAGGGACATTCTAATAAATAAATTACGTTGTTGCTATTGCATGTTAACAGCGACTTAATAGTAAATTCTTCTTTTGTTACTTTTGAATCAAATGTTTTATAATTTCTATCATTGTTTGTACTTGTTTTACAGCCTTTACAGGTTCTGCATGTGAAAAATCCGTTTATTTTTTCTTTAGAGAAAAGGTTACTTATTGATTTTTGATCTACAGGAGGTAGACAACTTGGTGCTAATAGTTGTTTAATTATTTGTGGTTTTTTGTATAGAATATATGGTTTTTCAGGTAAGACATCTTTTAGATCTTTGTCTTTTTTCAGAATATGCCAATGTTTTTTTATAATTGCTTCTAATTTTTTGTTTGAATTATTATAAGTTGTAATGAATGAAATAGGGTTACTTAATTTAGTTTTTCTTTCGGTGTTATTAATTAATCCAATTCTCTCTTTTTTATCACATTTGAGTTTGGCTTCCTTAATCGTATGGTCCTTATATCCTTTTTCTCGTAAATGAGTACTCAGAATTTCACATTCTTTTTCGTAGTCACTGGGTTTGCTGCAATTTCGTTTAATGCGGTTAAATTGTCCATAAGGTATGTTGTTTAACCATTTGTTGTAGTGGCAGCTACTATTAAGAATAAATCCGTTGCAGTCAGTTGGTTTCCTATAGATGCTGGTTTCAAAACGTCCATTTTCCACAAAAATTGTAAGGTCTAGAAAATTCACATTTTTTGTACTGTAATTACTAGTGAGATGGATATTGTAGTTATTAATATTCAAGTTGTTTAAAAAGTCCCTTAATTCATTTTCTGGTCCATCCCATATGAAAAGGCAATCATCTATATAGCGTTTCCAGAAAATTAGGCCTTTATTTTCTTCGTTATTGTTTTCTGTATTGAGTAAAGGGTGTATATGTTGTTCCTCCCAATCTCCCATAAACAAATTAGCATAACTGGGTGCGAAACGTGTTCCCATGGCTGTTCCTTTGATTTGTAAAAAATAATTGTTTTCGAACCAAAAATAATTTTTTGTGAGAATAAATTTGATGCTGTCAATTAAAAATTTTTTTTGAAGATCAGTAAGTGATAAATCCGTTTCTAAATATTTTCTTATTGCTGAAATCCCCAGTTCATGGTCAATAATTGTATATAAGGATGTGACATCACATGTTCCTAATATATAGCTTCTTTTCCAGGGTGTGTCATTGATGAGTTTAATTGTTTCAATGGTATCTTTGAGATAAGAGGGTAAATTTATAACGTATTTTTGTAAAAATGTATCTATATATTCTGAGAGGTTGGAAGTGAGGGACCCACACCCTGATATGATAGGGCGTCCTGGGGGATTCTTTAAATCTTTATGGATTTTTGGTAAAATGTATATTATGGGAATTTTTGGATGGTTTATCTTGAGATAATTATATTCATTCGTGTTAAGGATTCCTTCGTCTTTAGCTTCATTTAACAACTGGAACAATTCATTCTTATATTCTATAGTTGGGTTATTTGATAATTTTTGATACGTCCCTGTATCTGAAAGTTGTCTATTAATTTCATTAATGTAGTTTTCTCTTGTTAGGATTACAATCCCACCTCCTTTGTCAGCCGGTTTAATTACTATTTCTTTATCTTTTTGTAGGTTTTTCATTGCTATTCGTTCTTTATGTGTCAAATTTTGTTTCCCACGATTTTTAGTGTCAATATTTTCAATATCTTCTAATACTAGTTCTTTAAATGTATTGATGAAGTGACTATTTGCATGAGCTGGATTAAAGGCGGATTTAGGTTTTAAATCAGTGTGTTTGTATTCAGTATTTTTTGTAGCTTGGGTAATGTCCTTTTTTATAAAAAACTTTTTTAAACTTAATTTTCTAATGAATTTATGAGTGTCTATATATGTACTGAATTTGTTAATGGTGTTTGTAGGAGCAAATTTTAATCCTTTCTGTAGGACTTTTATTTGGTCTGGGTCTAATGTTCTTGATGTTAGGTTGTATATTCCTAAAAGGGGATCCACATCTTTCGTCTGTCGTGCCGTTCCTGATGTTCTTGATTTTTTTCCCCCTCTCTTTCCTCGTTTTGTTCTTCTTGAGTTTTCCGTTTTTTGTGTGGGGTTCCGATTCTGGTGTCTTCTCCCGTTTGTCCATAGGTTCTCTTCTCTCTGTCTTTTTGTCTCAAACGTTGAAAATCCTTATAAGTTTCCCTTACATCATAATGGTAATTTTGACTATTTATTAAAGGTGGTAATCTATTGGGAGGTAATTACATATAATGGTTGATAGAGTGGCCATGCTGAATTGACCAGTCTGCTCAATATGATGCATTTTCTGGATAGCACATTTGAAATATTCTGGGGTTGTATTACTGGCCTTAAAGGAACAGTTCAGTGTAAAAATAAAAACTGGGTAAATAGATAGGCTGTGCAAAATAAAAACATGTTTCTAATATAGTTAGTTAGCCAAAAATGTAATGTATAAAGGCTGGAGTGACTGGATGTCTAACATAATAACCAGAACACTACTTCCTGCTTTTCAGCTCTCTTGGTTTACACTGATTGGTTACCAGGCAGTAACCAATTAGTGACTTGAGGGGGGGGGCACATGGGTCATATCTGTTGCTTTTGAATCTGAGCTGAATGCTGAGGATCAATTGCACTAACGGAACAGTTATGTCCCACGTGGCCCCCCTTCAAGTCGCTGACTAACTCAGAGTTATAGAGCTGAAAAGCAGGAAGTAGTGTTCTGGTTATTATGTTACACATTCAGTCACTCCAGCCTTTATACATTACATTTTTGGCTAACTAACTATATTAGAAACATTTTTTATTTTGCACAACCTATTTATTTGCCAAGTTTTTATTTTTACACTGAACTGTTCCTTTAATACATGTCATCAGCTTTCTTTATAATATCAAACCTTTGTTTCAATTTGTACTAAGTCATGACAATTAGGTTTTGCTCAACCAGTGCTCTACACACTGGCTCAAATTTATGGTGTACTTTATCCTTGTATTTTGGCAGTCTCAGTGCACAATGCCCTGTTTAAATCTGCTCAAGCTGGTATCTGCTATGCTGCAGAAATGTTATTATCTATAATGCTGTATGCCAAGTTCCTGGCCTTTACATGTCAATGTATTATGATACTAGTTATCTGCCTTAAACCTTTGCCTGGGTACAGACTTGTTCCCAGACCTCTGGCTCGGATAATGACTATGCATCCTAAACTCTTCTAAGCCCCTGTCAAGCCTAAATATTCTTCTGATGTCCTGCCTGTCTGTTGGCCTGAGGTGAGTAAACTCTGAATGCATCGCAGCAGACAGCCTGGCTCCCATAAGCAGGTCAGTGAAGATCTTTTTGAAAGGTGTCATACTAAATAACGATAACCTTGTTATAACGTCATACCAGTGTTAAAGATACTGGAGGCACAAGTAGTAGACACATAAAAATGGTTGCAAGTAGCCACTGTGTAAGAATACCTAGTGTTCTAGTGGGGCTGCGGGGTGCCCGCTGCCTGCTGCTCCTCGTAGCCTCTCCTTAAAATACGCTTCCGATTTTAAGCAGCAATCGGCTTGAGTTTCTTCAGTGAGCTGTGTGACGTCATCACAGTTGGTGCGAAATTAAAATATTTAAAGGCTCAGATGCCCTATTGCCATTGCCAAACGTAAAGGTCTTTTCCTAAGTTCCTGGGTGCGATTTCAAGTCATTGCTTTCAGGTTTTGATCCTTGGCTGCCTAAATCTGACACCTACCTGTTTTGACTATTCTTTGGATCCTGATTTGGTGCTGCGCTACCATTCTGAGTTTTGACCTTGGCCTGTGACCCCCACTTCTTTTATCTGCTTCTTTTATCTGATTTGGTACTGTATTGTTTTCCATCGTCCTTTCCGCATACGTTCCCTTCCCTCTCCTGCTCAGAACTCTCTCCTTGGTCCTCTCACGTTAAGTCCTGGTGGCATCTGATTAGCGGGGATTCCAACCAAAGCCAAAAGCTGCTATAGGCAGAAGAGTAAGGCGTTGGAGTCCTTGGAGTTAGTTCTGAGTTTGGGATACCTTACGTTACACCCTAAGAGGGAAACAGCAGCAGAGAAACAGGACATAGTAATCAACTTACACAACTTTTAATTGTGTGATTCAAGTGGCACAACACACAAAGGGAGATCTAGTCAAGGCTGTTTTAGATACAGAGATTTACAAATGTGCAACTGAAAAACTGTTGGACAAGTACAGAGGAAGTAGGCAGAAGCAAATTGTGTATGGCATTATGAAAGGCATAATTCTGTAATTATCTTAGTTCCTAGCAATCATAAATGAGCCATGTAACATTGCATCTTCCACAGGATCAGGGTAACATGATCAGAATGGCTCCAGGTATAATTATAGGGATTAGAAGTCTAGGAGCAGATTGGCTATTGGCAAGATTATTGTAGTTATAATAATTCCTACGACATATTTATACACATAGCTATCCAATCAACTTATTTGTGGACTATGGGCAACAGAATGTTGGCAAATATTTAAAATCCTCAGGCCAACTGATCAGTTAAGAATTGGTCCATGTGTCACCAAATATACTATACTTTAGTAGGTTTTTTGATGCATTCCTCTGGTGACAGACACTGGGAACATTACTTACTTACTTAGAACATTACTATTTCACTAAATACCTGACTAATTTGTCTCAGGAATCTCATCCCTAGGGCTAGGCAGACAGTTGCCCATCCTTAGAGTACAGCTCTTTGGCATACTGGGGGTTAACTAGGGTAGCCAATATGGAGGCACAAGAGATAAGATTATCCAAACAAATTCTATATTTAATGTAAAAAAGGGGCCAAAAAAAGGGCCAAATGATCAGATCAGTCCAATATCGCCCATATACTGGGGAAAGATCCACTAGTTTGGTGACCGTACCAAAACAAGCGGATCTTCTCCATAATCTACAGTTGCTCTGAAAGGTGCCCCTGCAGGAATGCTGGAACCACAGCAGGACTGGACTGGGATCAGGGGCATAACTACAGAGGAAGCAGACCCTGCGGCTGGGGGGCCCAGGAGGTATAGGGACCCCATGAGGCCCTAATTAATGAGTCATTGTAACATGTATTGGTAAAACAGGACAACCTCTGGAGAGTTTGGGGGCATAACTAGATATTACAGGGCCCCACAGCAAATTCTTTTTCAGGCCCCCAAAATGTCTAAAGGCTGTCCTGTTTTACCAATATTTATTGAAATCTTATATGAATTAGGGCCTCATGGGGCCCCTATACCTCCTTGGACCCCCTGCAGCCACAGGGCCTGCTTCCTCTATAGTTACGCCCCTGGCAGTACCTTGCAAAACCAGCATTTTTGGTTTATTTAATGTTTACATGATTATTTAGGAGACTTAAGGTAAGAAGATAAATTACAGAAAGAGCCATTATCCAGAAATTGTAATAGCTGAGAGATCCCTGGTTGGTCAATCCTGAAATATACATTGAGGGTATCTAAAAATTGTTAGGTAAAATAATATTTGTACTTTTATTTGTATCCACACGTGGCTCTTGTGATGCTCGGCGACCCCCTTTCTAATACCCACCCGGATTGTGGATTTCCAGAGGCTGCTACTCTAGTTGAGCAAAAGGAAGAACAATTCGGCCTCCCCAAAGGCTGTGTGGTTACCTATTCATCAGCAGCTCCTGGTAGATGAAAAGGTAAATTTAGCCGGTTCGATAGGGAAGCTTTCTGCAGACATCTTCCTCTGTCACATTCACTGCGTGTTTATCCCGCCGATGGGCCCTGGGCACCCCAATCCGACTCTGATACTCCCAATCTCTCTCTCTCTACATGCAGGATTTGTGCCAGTTATTTAGTTAGATTTTTTTGTGCTGGAGTCAGTTATTTGAGATAGATCTAATACATCCTTCAGAAAAAAGTTCACCCCCCGAAAAATATATTGGATCTGTCAAAGAAAATCTGACACCCAACAGCTTCAAGAAGACAGAATGAAGAGAAATGCTGAGAGTGAAGATCAACTTGATTATTTCAGAAACAGTATAGAATTTTTAATTGCTTGTATTAAGTTTCTTATTTCAGTATGATGGAGCTTATATCAATTTTCATTTTCACAATAGTTCCCCTTTTAAAAATCCAATAACAGTAGAGTCTGTTCTGGAAATTCACTTGGATGTACTCAAGCCCCCATTCCCCTGGATTCTACTGGACTCTTTCTGTGTCATGTGTTGATCCCACATTTTAGATCTTTCTTATTATCCTGCACTCTGTCTACAGCACTCCGTCTACACTACACTGAGGTCCCTTGTTAGTGCCCCAGTAGCATTCCTTTCTGGTTCTCACTACGTATACCGTACTGGAAACCGACAGTAGTCTGGCTCTAGGAAAATCACCCATCCCCATATGACAAAGCCAGATGCCACCATAGTTACATAGTAAAATCACGTTGAAAAAACCAAAATGAAAACCCAGCATCTATACACACACCCCTCCATACTTTCACATAAACTCTATATACCCATATCTATACTAACTATAGAGTTTAGTATCACAATAGCCTTTGATATTCTGTGTCTCCAAAAAATCATCCAAGTCCCTCTTATAGTCATTAACTGAATCAGCATCACAACATCACCTGGCAGTGCATTCCACAACCTCACTGTCCTGACTGTGAAGAACCCCCTACGTTGCTTCAAATGAAAGTTCTTTTCTTCTAGTCTGAAGGGGAGGCCTCTGGTACGGTGATCCACTTTATGGGTAAAAAGGTCCCCTGCTATTTGTCTATAATGTCCTCTAATGTACTTGTAAAGTGTAATCATGTCCCCTCGAAAGCACCTTTTTTCCAGAGAAAACAACCCCAACCTTGACAGTCTCCCCTCATAATTTAAGTCTTCCGTCCCTCTAACCAATTTAGTTGCACTTAGTCTCTGCACTCTCTCCAGCTCATTTATATCCCTCTTATGGCACTGGCACATGGGGAGATTAGTCGCCCGCAATTTTTTTTTTTGTGTTTCGACGACAAGTCGTGTGTCTATAGCGAACCAAAGATTTCTTGTGAATTCAGTTCCCAAGCGATTTACTACCCATGATGCCACACTTTTCTCCTCCAATAAGATCAATAAATCAGACCAAGAACAAGAAAAAATGCTTCAGAAATTAAGAGTTTTCTCTGGCGTGATTTCCTCGGCATGTTTTTATTATGAATGGTGACGCTGGGTAAAAACAATTCAAAACCGCAATGCATGAAATTTTCATACAATCGTGGCTACTAATCTCCCAGTGTGTTTTACTTTGGTAGAATTCAATACTTGGTAATGGAATTGCTATTTCTGTGAAGTCGCACAGAAAAGAGTCTCTGTGTGTCTTGGAATGACATGCGATTAAAAGTAGCCTCGTATGTTTGGATGCTGCTGATTTACATTTTTCTCATTTGGAAGACAAAACTAATTATTAGTCGCCAAATCTCTCTTTTAAAAATCTCGTGCGACTAATCTCCCCATGTGCCACTGCCCTTAAAGATTGGAGCCCAAAACTGCACTTCATAATCCAGGTGAGGCCTATAAATTATGTTTTCATACCTTGAGTTTATGCAAGACAGAACTTTATTTGCTTTAGTGGCCACTAGAGTTGCCACCTGGCCGGTATTTTACTGGACTGTCCGGTAAAAATGATGGTAGATGTAAATGTTATTATTAGGGAAAAAAGATAAATATATAGGAAGGCCGGTATTTTTTTCCAGAAAAGGTGGCAACCCTAGTGGCCACAGAATGACACTGGCCAGAATTAGACAACTTGTCTTTCCTCCAGATGGAAGAAGAGCTGAAAGGTAGAGTTCTGGTCTAAAAATAAAATCCCAAAATAAAACCTGGTAGTTCTGTCGCCAGGCCATCATGAGGGTTCTGCTGTTATCTGGTCACCACTGAATTTATCCTCCCCTCCTACAAAACAGGATGGCAATTATTTCATAATAGAATTAAATATTTTGTAACTTGTTTTGAGCTTGAAGCATTGAAACACATGGAAGGCACACAACAAAACTGTGGCTCACAGGGTCAGCCATGGCGTATTGTAGCCCTTGAGCATCCTTTGCTCTGTCTGGAACTTGTTAGAAATGTCAGCTTCTGATGCAAACGAAGCACAGTGTTTACAAAACATATCTGGACACAGTCCATGGGAACAGCTGGCTCCAGCTGGTTTGTATAATACCAGGGTTCTGCCTTGGGCACTATATATATATATATATATATATATATATATATATATATATATATATATATATATATATATATATATATATATATATATATATATATACCCATGTATACCTGATAACATGATCTCTTGATGTTTAAGGAGATGTTTATTATTTTATGAAGTCTTTATTGCCCATGTCTTGGTTGTGGATTGAGTACCGCGGTGCACTTTTGCAGTTCTGTACTTTCCATAATTTATTTATTTTGAATACAGGAATCATAAATCACGTTGGTGTTGTCAGATTATATCATACCATGTCCACTCACTTCATATACACCTCATGTGCAGAGCTATTGCAACATGATCAATGAGTAGATAAATAACTGGGGTGCCAGAGAGGCTTCCAATGTGTTTCTGGAGCAAACAATTAAAGGGATTTGGTCATGTTTTTAACGGTAAAGAGATAAAATTGCCAATGCACGGCTTGCCTTTAAAAATAATTATTACAAAAAAATGCATTTTTTGTAGAAATTCTTTTTAAAGCCAAACCGTGCACTTGCAATTTTTCTCTTTGTGTACAGATATTGGCTTTTTATGGTTTATAGCAGCTGGTCACCTCCATATTGGTGGTTAGACCGAGCGCTGGTGATTTCTTTCTATGGTATAGTTTTTATTCCTAAATTACACTGCAAATAATTCACTTTACAATATAAAATTTCCTTCCTGAACCAGCAAGTGTATGTTTTAGTTGTAATATTGGTGTGTAGGTGCATCTCAGGTCATTTTGCCTGGTCATGTGCTTTCAGAAAAAGCCAGCACTTTAGGATGGAACTGCTTTCCGGCAGGCAGGCTGTTGTTTCTGCTACTCAATGCAACTGAACGATTAACAGTGGAACCTGGATTTTACTATTGAGTGCTGTTCTTCGAACTACCAGGCAGCTGTTATCTGTTTACCTTTCCATGTTCTGCTGATGGGCTGCTAGAGCAGTAGAAGGGAGGGGGGTGATACTGCAACTTGCAGTACAGCAGTAAAGAGTGACTGAAGTTTATCAAAACACAAGTCACATGACTGGGGGCACCTGGGAAACTGACAATATGTCTAGCAATATCTGAAAATATGTCAGATTTCAAAATTAAATATAAAAAAATAAGTTTTGTCATTTTAAAAATGGATTTCAGTGCAGAATTCTGCTGGAGCAGCACTATTAATGGATGTGTTTTGAAAAAAACATGTTTTGCCATCACAGTATCACTTTAAAGGAGAATTCAACCCCTACCCTGGGTAAACCCCCTCCCTCCTCCCCCCAGCCTACCCACCCCAATTCTTTCCCTCCGTGCATATTCCGGCCTCAGAGTTCACGGCAGCCATCTTCTTCTTCTCCGGTAATCTTCGTGTCTTGACTGCATTTTCAGCGTATTCGCAGTTGGGAGTAAATTTTCAGGCCCGAACCACTGCGCCGAAGTCATGTAAATTTCCGAATTTTTTCTTCTGAAAAAGACCGAAGAAAGAAGATGGCGTCTGTGAACTCCGAGGCCAGAATCTGCATGGAGGGATGAGTAAAAAATTAGGGGCATTTGCCCGGGGGGGGGAGGTACACTCCCCCAGTGTACCTTCCCCCCCGGGCAAAAAGGGAGGGGGGTATACCCAGCGTAGGTTTTTTTTTTTTACGGGTTGAAAATAAACCATTGTGGTTGCTATATCCTGTTCACCTGCTCTCTTAGTGATTGTATGCTGATTGCTTTTATAACATCCATTAACATGATAAGTTCTCCCCATAAGGGGGTCTGTATAACAATTGGTGAAACCCTGAATGTCTGAGACCTTCCAACAAACAGTTGTGACTCATGACCATGCATTTTGGTACAGCTTATAGTCAATACAGAGTAATCTCACATGTACTCCCGTCCCATACCTGTAAAATGTTTCACCATTATGTCGTATTTAAATAAAAAAAAGTTTTCACATTTTTGAATAGATTTGATTTTTTTCTTTAAATTGGTGGTTCAACTTTGAGGTAACTTGTAGTATATTATATAGAATGGCTAATTCTAAGCAATGTTTAAATTGGCCTTCATGTTTTCTTTTTGAATTATTTGCCTTCTTCTTCTTCCAGCTTTTAAATGGAGGTTATTGACTGCATCTAAAAACAAATACTTTGTAAGGCTTACTCAAATAGTTTGTATTTTTTCTTACTCATCTTCTTTTCATATTCATATTCCAGTCTTTTATTCAACTTAATGCATGGTTGCTAGGGTAATCTGGATCCTAACAACCAAATTGCTGATCTGCAAACTGAAGAGCTGCTGAATAAAAACCTAAAACACCTGCCAAGGCCGGGGGCCAGTATTACAAATTTACCAGCAATGTAGCTGCTGGTAAATTTGTAATAACCTTCAAAAAGACCCCTCGACCTGCCCCCAATCCCCTGTAAACCTAGCTTTTTTCTCCGTCTTCAGCTCTCCGCGTCGTGGCCTGCCCCTTTTTATGTCATGGCCCGCCCCTTTTGTTCCCGCTTCCCACCAACCGGTAAAAAATATAGGAAAAGGTGGCAACCTTAGATGCACCGAATC
Source organism: Xenopus laevis (assembly GCF_017654675.1). Classification (NCBI taxonomy): domain Eukaryota; kingdom Metazoa; phylum Chordata; class Amphibia; order Anura; family Pipidae; genus Xenopus; species Xenopus laevis. Next base: position 150,573,775 of record NC_054374.1, on the reverse strand, counting down.
CACTATTTTGGATTTGGCGGAACCCCCGAATCCTTAGCAAATCCTAATTTGCATATGCAAATTATTGATGGGAAGGGGGGAAAATTATATCCTTGTTTTGTGACTAAAAGTCACGCGATTTCCCTCCCCGCCCCTAATTTACATATGCAAATTAGGATTCGGAAAGGCTGAAGGATTTGGCCGAATCCTGGATTGGGTGCATCCCTACTTGGAACAAAGTTTAAGATTAAGTCAAATAAACACAAATGACAGGCAGCAAAATAATGTTATATTTGTCCGCAACGGAAAACATAAATAATACACTCAAAACATTTAAAAAAAACAAAAAAAGAGGTATTTTCAGAATGTAAAAAATAGAATAATCTAATAAAGTGCATTCAAATAATTACAAATTCCTAAGGTGTAATTTAGGCAAATTAAAGTGCATTTAGGGAAATAATAAAGTGCATTCAAATAATTACAAATTCCTAAGGTGTAATTTAGGCAAATTCCATTTCCATCCAAATTTCTTACCACTCCAAGATCATGGAAAGGAGTGTGACTCCAGTTACAGGTTTTAAAGGCACTGGTTGATAAAGTGAAGGCACTGCCCTCAAGTGGAAGACTAGTATTATGGCTCTGAATTATTAGCAGCTCACATGAATGTGTATAGACACATGTAAACTAGAGAAGTGAGGCATATTATTCATGGCAAGACAACGACATAACTACAATACAACTGACCTCGCACCTGCAGGGGTGGCTTGAAAAACAGGAAAGGCCAATAAGTAGACAAAAAGAAGACAAAACAATGAAGGTCATACCCACTAGCATGTAATCACTAGCAAGAGTTTAGGTGCACAGAACCTTCCTCAGCCTGCTACTGTCTACATTCTTTTTTAAACACTAAAAGACTTGTTTATAGAGGGTGTAAAGCTGCAAAGTGCAAAAAAAGCTTAAAAGTGCATTCCCCCCCCCACAATGCTCCGGCCTCTCCACCATAATAAACACAAAGGTGCTCCAGAGTTGAGTTCTGTGACAGGGTTGCCATGCAGGGAGGTGTATTGCAACATCATGGGGCGGGCTGTGATGTCACAAGGACTGGGCCAGTGATGTCAAAGGGATGAGCTACAGCAATTGGCTGATCTCTGTGTCAATCTAGGGGAGCCCTACCCAGTTTCCCTAATTTAGAAAACTGGGCAGGCAGTTTTAAAAGGGCTGCCCAGGTTAAATCCAGACAGGTGACAACACTATCCAGAGAAATACATTTAGGGGGTTATTTATCAAAGTCCGAATTTATCTCAATATTTTCTGCTACAAACTCCAATCAAATCCCCTCGGGTTTTTTACGCTTATTTATTATTACATTTTCCTGAAAAAAACAGATTTTCTCGATTTTTTTCACTGATTCTTTCGTATTTTTCACCCGAAAACTTCAGGGTATTGCACGAAACCCAGTGCACATCAAAAAATCATTGGTACTTCTCCCACTGACTTATATGCAACCTCGACAGGTCTGAGATGCCGGATTTTCTGATTATGACTTTTCCACCCTCAGGGTTTAATAAATATCAAAAAAGTCCGATTTTATTTTAAAAAATCACGAATTTTTCGCGATTTTTGCATTCTGAGTTTAGTAAATAACCCCCTAAATGTCTGTTTGGACTACTCTAGACCAGGCACAATTTTGCTCCTATTAGCTTGCATGATACTTGCACCTTCCATTAGTAAATGAGCCCTTTTAGATGAATTCAGGAGCCCAGAGCTGATCCTGTATTGTCATGATATATAAATATATCCCTTGCATAATAATTACACTGTATAATCTCATTTTAGTTATGAGAACATCATATCAGCACTTCTGATTCTGACCCGTAGTGATAAGCTGAGACCAGCCACAGCCCCCAATGCGCATTATTACATCATGATTTCCAAAAATACACTAAAACGTCATGTATCTGGAAATCTGCCGAATGTCATTTGATACAAAACAATCCCCCTCTTGCAACATATAAAAATAAATCTCTGTAAATTACAATAATTAATAGTAGGCAAAACACAGAGATCCTCAGTTATACATGTAGTTACCGCAGAGGATTAGCTCTAAGTGTTGGCGGCTTCTCCTGCTCTAACTGTACTATCTGGATGAGTCTGATACATTAAGTAATTAAATTTACCAAATCTGTAAAATAGGGAAAGGATATTTATGAGATTCAGTCATTGCAACAAAACATTTAAAGCAAATGTGAGAAATATGAAATGTCAGACAGAATCCTGGAAAATCCCTTCAGCTCTTTTGAAAAAATTCTTGTGAAATTTTGTTTCATACTGAATATAGTACACAGTACTACTGATAGTACTACAGTGGCAGATAATACTCTGGTGTTTGTTGCTGATGATTCAGTACCGTCTTTGGATTCTTGTGCGTGGGTCAGCTGACAAACTGCGAAATTTCTGCACATGTGCTGGTGTGTTGGAAGGAACTTGCTGGAGATTCTGCAAAGCAATTTTGGTGCAAAATTATATCATTTTCTGCACAGCACATAGACAATAGAATTCTATCATACTATTGTATATCTAGAGGGGGCTCACATGTTTGCCTACCCATAGCTGCACTTAGGGGCATGTTTACTAAAATTAGAGATAAATATCGGGAGAGATTCCTGGAGATGTTGCCCATGGCAACCAATCCGCAATTAGATTTAAAAGGCCACCTATAAAGGCCATAGACGTAACAATTACAATCATTCTTGGAAAGGATCTTTCCAAGAAAAATCGTTCGTTTCAATACACATGTGCAGAGCTGAATGGTCAGATATAGAGGTAGAAACAATAGAATTGTACCTGTATCTGATGATTCAGCACTAACAATGGCTGATGTTTGGGTGCCTTCAAAGGCATCCGATCAAAATTTTCCGTCCAGCACGATCAACGAGACGAAAATTTGTTTAGTAAGATATTATCTGTGTGTCTATGGCCAACTTTAGTTAGAAAATAAAAGCGAATTGTGGATTGGTTGCCATGTGCAACATCTCCAGAAATCTCTCCAGATATTTATCTCCAATGCTAGTAAACATGCCCCTTAATTTTTTGAAGCTTACATTGCAGGTACAACAAGAATCTCCTGATGCTTTTCTGCTCAGTTCTATCACTGTTTACACTGAGCACATAAGCGCTAGGAGATGCTTCCTGCACCAGTACCTTAAAATTTGATGCTGTGCCCAGTCCTTGGCCACACAAAACACCAGGGGGTGCTCATGATAAACAGTCAGCAGTAACAGCAGTGCTTGGGATGCTTGTCAATTGTATTTTAGCCTGATCGTTGCTAATTGCCAGTCTTTTCCAATAACAGTTTTGTTTTTTTTTAACATGGGCCCCAGGCAATTCAAACTAGTGATGGTGGGGCTGACAAATGTTCAACTTGCCTCTGACTCCCTCTTCCAACCCAGTGATTTATAAGCATGGCAAGATTTCCAGATGTTGTCCCAACCTCCTCTGCTGTCAGAGGGGGTTGAGACAAAAATTCTGGCCATCATCCACCCACAAGTCATTAACTGGCCAAAAACCACACTCCTAGCAGGTAAACCCACAAGTCCCACTAGCAGTCCAGAGCAAGAGATACTTCTGCTGATGTTACAAGGCCCTAAAAAGAGAGTTTGCTCTAGGGCCCAGCAACATTTCATATACCGCAGTAAAAATTCCCATAAGAATAAAGCATAAGGAGAACTTACCAGTTGGGATTTCACTGGAAAATGAATTGTTGGTGTTGGGTATTTGATTATGGCTTCCTGGACATCTAAAAGAATTGCAAATGATAAGTTTTTTTTTCAAGTTTGTGGCAAAAATTAATCCAAATCCATATTCCAGTGTTTCTGTTTTTATTTGTGAATATTTAATACACACATTAATTTTTTTTTAAATTTTGGGCTGGAGGTACACTGGGACTAGATTACCCAGAGTGGTCCAATCACTCCAGGCAATAGTAAGATATTTCAGTGCCAGGTATCGTGGTGCAATCAAACATCTATGTATATTCTGCAAAGTAATAACCACTTTTAAAGTTTATAAAGTTCATGCAGCGCATATTTATTCACAAATGGTTGTATTGCCTGAACGCTAAAAAATTGCACTGCTGCGCCCGTTTGTCCGGTGTTTGTGAATTCGCATTGAGGATATATTTTCGCAAATGCCTCGCAAACAAGATGGGTGTTCGTGTGAGTGCGCCCACTGCGCGAGGTTGTTGTGCCCGAAAATAGCGTTGACGGTAACTAAAATTCTCAATTTGCAAAACTGTTTTGCGAATCTTTTCTCCTCCACCAAAGTTGTGGCGTAATTCAGTGCAGAGTGTGCTCAAAATTTTTGACATATTTAAAAAGCTCTTATCGACATTCGCATTGTGGAAAAAACTAATCGCAATTCTGTTTGCACCACTTATTCAGCTTTATAAATATAACCATTATCAGGGCATATATATTCACTTTGTGAACCAATCTGCCTTGCGCAAAATTTATAAATGAGCCCCAGTGACACTCAGATTGAGTTAGAACAGTGATCCCCAACCAGTAGCTCATGATCAACATGTTGCTCTCCAACCCTTTGGATGTTGCTCTCAGTGGCATCAAAGCAGGTGCTTATTTTTGAATTCCTGACTTAAAGGCAAGTTTTGGTTTCATAAAAACAAGGTGTACTGCAAAACAGAGCCTTAATGTAGGTTGGCAATCCACATAGGGGCTACCAAATGGGCAATCACAGCCCTTATTTTGCACCTAAGAACATTTTTCATGCTAGTGTTGCTCCCCAACTCCTTTTACTTCTGAATGTTGCTCAAGGGTTCAAAAGGTTGAGGATCCCTGAGTTAGAACATGAGCTGCGGCATGCAACTTCACATTACTGTACAAACATCAGTTACTGTACTTACTCTGCAATCTCTGGTTGAGACGATCCAGTGACTGAAGACGTTTTTGTTCCTCCAGAGACAAAGCACTAAGACACGCACCTTGAGGAGCTTTGTGCATGAGAAGACCTTTTCTGCTGGAAGACATAGCTCGCATCTCGGTTAGAATTTCCTTTTCAGTGGCAGATGTTTTCACCAGGTCTTCAGCCAGCGTAAACTGAGCTGTACTATCTGAAACTGCAATGAAAAAATGTTACTGTAAACAACTGTGCTGAAATCAGGAATCTATAAGTGCACCAAGCAGACTGCAATTTGTCATGTTATTGTTTTGGTTTCATAAAACTAAACACTTAGCTTGTTTACACTAGGGACACAATTAATCATAAGGATGAAGCCTGAACCATATCCTGGTTTGCATATGGATTTATGATGGCTTTGCACTGTGAGCAAAATAAGGGTACCTCATGCCTGAGATATGCTTAGTTCTATGTGTTGCTCTGTTAAAGTATCAGTAACATAAATTTTTTTTATTAAAAAATTCGTTAGTGTAGAAAGAAAAAAAAAACACAAAGACATTAAACTTTTAAAACGCAAAGTCTTTATTAAGAAATAACTTACCGAAACTCCGCTTGCGCTCCTCTTCAGAAAAGGCGTCACGGCAATGATCCATCGATTTCTCCTCCCTGACAATCTCCTAAAGGAAAGCAGGGAGGGAGAAATCGAGCGCCTGGATCGCCTTGATCGCCTTTTCTGAAGAGGATAGCAAGCAGAGTTTCAGCAAGTTATTTCTTAATAAAGACTTAGCGATTTAAAAGTTTAATATGTCTTTGTGGTTTGTTTTTTTCCGTTCTACACTAACGAATTTCTTTTATAAAAAAAAAGTTGATGTTACTGGTCCTTTGAGCAAAGCAAAATTCTGCCTTTTTCAAGCAATGTTAGGGACTGTGCATGTTTTACTCTTCCTCTAAACCACAACCTTTTTTACCCGTGAGCAACATTCAGATGTATAAAGAGTTGGGGTGCAACACAAGCATGAAATAGTTGCTGGGGTGCCAAATAAGGGCTGTGATTGACTATTTGGTAGCCCCTATGTAGACTAGCAGCCTACGAGAGACTCTATTTGGCAGTACAACTGATTTTTATGAAACAAAAACTTGCCTCCAAGCCTGGAATTCAAAAATAAGCAGCTGCTTTGAGGCCACTGGGAGCAACAACCAAGGGGTTGGAGAGCAACATGTTGATCATGGGCAACTGGTTGGTCTTTTAACTAAAGAAACTTTGATAATATTCTTTAAGTGTAACCACAAACAGTGGCTACTCTACGGAATAATTGTTGATTGTGATGGGGAGGTCTGATTCTTTTTTCCCCTTTTTTCGGTCAATCAGGTAGAAGATTGATTCTAGACTAGAGACCATTTAGGGTGGTGGTCTCCAAACTGTGGGACTTATTCAATTTGCAGGGCTTGGGGGGAGGGGGGCCTCAGTCTTGGGGCAGTTAAGGTGAGCATTGCTTACTATTTACATCTGAAAGCCCAGCTAGATATTATTGAAGCTATGACTAAATAGCTGATTATATATTTGCCTGTATCTCATACTCATTATATGAGTTAAGGGGACCCAGATCAAAGGTTGAACCTAGAAGGGGTACCCTGGCCAAAGGTTGGGCCTTCAAAAGGAGTTTGAACTGAAAATGCTTGACAACCACTGATTTAGGGTGAGATATGGAAAGATACTCCTGGAAACCCATCTTAAAGTTTAATTATGTGACACAGCAGCCTATCCTAGATGTTCAAAGAAATATACCTGGATGGCCAAAACAGCAAAAGTGTTCCTGCATCAGTGACCTTGTTATAAGCCACTACTTTTTGAACATTAAAAGAGGTGAGCTGTGACACTATTAAGATATGTGCAGGCCTTAAATTTGCATTCTAAAAATTCCGATGGTTTCTGATTTTCCAGACAATCTGGTCATTTACAACTGAGGAACCAGACAGCTCTCATTTAATGTAGATTTTATGAAAATGTATTCTGACCTAACTAACTGGAAATGTGAATAAATGCTGCCACATAACGAGAGCTGTCCTGTCCTTCTATGTTTATCTTACAGGCCGAGCTTCTAGAACCAACCATTATTACATTTGCTGAAGGCATTTGGCTATAGTCTATGTAGGATTCCGTTGTTTGTTAAAAGACTAAAAAAAAAAGACATACCTTCACCAGAATGGCTAAATGCTGAAGGCACTGGTTCTCGTGCACTTGCCAACGGATTTATCTTCAGTGTGTGCTCATTCTGTACAAGGTAGGAATAAAAAAAGGAAAGGATTGAAGTCAGCTCAATAACTTATCACACCTTTACACTGAAAACTGCACTTCATTCAAAGACCTAGAAATTTGAGATCCGTTCTGGAACATGCAGAGGCGCTGCAGAACCATCTACACATACTACTGATACAAAATGTTGATACACCTTAAAAACCAGGCTGTTGTTCCAAGATCCCATTGTTGTCCAGCTGGAGGCCCACAGGGCAATTTTATTTATCCATTCAGTGGAAATAGCAATTTCTGATGTTTTTTCCTTTTAGTTTTTTTGCCATTTGTACACAATTATAAAAGCAAGTGATGCTAAGCCAACATATTTGAGCTTTAACTGTGATTAATGGGCCATGTAACAGCTGTTTGTTTTCATATCAATCTCATTATTGTTCAATTTATCTGGAGAAGTTTAGAGATCAGGCTCATGCGTAACAGACATCAGTTGTCTTATGTTATATAAGTCTAATGATGGGACTGTTTTAAGAACAAGGTCATTCGTCTTTTGATCCCTTAGATTAGTGATTCTCAAACTATTTCAATTCAAGCCCAACTTAAAGGGATACTGTCATGGGAAAAATGTTTTTTTTCAAAATACATCAGTTAATAGTGCTGCTCCAGCAGAATTCTGCACTGAAATCCGTTTCTCAAAAGAGCAAACGTTTTTTTTTATATTATATTTTGAAATCTGACATGGGACTAGACATATTGTCAGTTTCCCAGCTGCCCCCAGTCATGTGACTTGTGATAAACTCCAGTCACTTTTTACTGCTGTACTGCAAGTTTGCGTGATATCACCCCCTCCCCCTCCCCCTCCCCTCCCCCCCCCAGCAGCCAAACAAAAGAACAATGGGAAGGTAACCAGATAACAGCTACCTAAGATAAGATAACAGCTGCCTGGTAGATCTAAGAACAGCACTCCAGGTCCCACTGAAACACATTCAGTTACATTGAGTAGGAGAAACAACAGCCTGCCAGAAAGCAGTTTCATCCTGAAGTGCTGGCTCTTTCTGAAAGCACATGACCAGGCAAAATGACCTGAGATGCTCCTACACACCAATATTACAACTAAAAAATACACTTGGTGGTCCAGGAATTAAATTTTATATTGTAGAGTGAATTATTTGCAGTGTAAACAGTGTCATTTAGAAATAAAAAAACATCATAAAAATAATGACAGAATCCCTTTAAGGGTCCAACCTTTGGCCTGGGCCCCCACCCTAGCTCATGAAATCAGTACAGATATAGGAAAATATTGATATATCAACTAGGGATGCACCGAATCCAGGATTCGGTTCAGGATTCGGCCAGGATTCAGCCTTTTTCAGCAGGATTCAGCTTCGGTCGAATCCTTCTGCCAGGCCAAACTGAATCCGAATTTGCAAATGAGGGGCTGAAAATTGCATGAGTTGTTGTCACAAAACAAGGAAGTAAAAAATGTTTCCCCTTCCCACCCCTAATTTGCATTAGGATTCGGCCGAATCATTCGCAAAGGATTCGGGGGGCCGAATCCAAAATAGTGGATTCAGTGCATCCCTAATATCAACCATAGTTCCCAGAATATCTAGGGCATTTTTTTTCATCTGGGAAACAGCATAAAGCTGTCATAAATCTTACTTATTAACAAAACAAATAAAAATAATTGGAAAAAAAAATTCAGGTCTAAAGATTCATTATAAGGTCTATGGCACAAGTTGCGTTTTGTCTTCCCTTGCCCTCAGATGGTGAGTGTTTTAGCGACGTATTATACACAGTCCCAATGGGGACAGAAATCTTAAGGTTCTACATTATCGCATCAGAATACAAAGATTGTATCAGATGATACCTTTTTGTTTGATCTTTGTGAGATAAGGAGGAACAAAATACAACTTTTGGAACCATATCTTGCATTGATGCAAATGCTGGATATACATGCCAAGACGTAGGGCAGTTTGGATGATTTTATCCATACTGACGGTCTTGTTCTATATTCCAGCTTGAGATCATTGCGGACCAACAAACCATTCTGTGATGCTGGTGGAGTGCAGATAATCTGTGTCTTGGTTGTACATTCCGTTTGCCGTTGCACTGTGAATGAAGGTAGCCACAACTCCTTTTCAATTTCCTGATTTTCCCAATTAGCCCAAATGTATAGAACAAAGGAAGGTAACATATATTGGCTGACCAGTTAGGCAGCATGCTGGTGCAGTGGTTAGAAAGGGTATCTTGCAGCACTGGGACCCAGGGTTTGATTTCACCCAGGTTACTAACTGCAAGGATTTGTATTTTCTTCCCATGCTTGTGTGGGTTTTATCCAGGTTCACTAGTTTCCCCCCTAATTCCCTAATTTACAGGCAAGTTCCTGATAAAACTGACCTTATTGTGTGTGATTGGGATGTTAAACTGTAAGCTCCACTGCGCAGGGAATGAGGTGTACACACATACAGGGCCGCCATCAGGGGGGCACAGGGGGTACAAGTGTACTGGGCCCGGGCCTGAAGGGGGGCCGGCAGTGCTGAACTTTTTGAAAGAGCCGGGCCCCCATTGACAGTGCCAAAGCCGTGTCGCCTCCTTCCGAAGTCCCGAACTGCCGAAATGCAGACGTGCCGAACAGCCGAAGTCCCGAAGCAGCAAAAGACCCGAAGTCACGAAAACAGCCGAAATTGAAGTCCTGAAGTGCCGAAAAGACCCAAAGTCACAAAAGGAGGCGAAGTTGAAGTCCTGAAGCCACGAGTTCAATTCCTCTGAACACCAATGTGTGTGTGTGTTTTTTTTTTAATCCCCTGGCCACCAATGTATTATTTTAATACTTTATAGGCCCCCGGCACCAATGTTTTTTTTTTAAATATTCTTTGGTGCCCCATTTTTTTTTCATCTTGTAAGAGGGTCCCTTGTGCCAATGTTTTTTTTAAAAAATATTCTATGCGGTCCTAATTTTTACTTGTAAGGGGGCCCTGGCACCAATGCTTTTAAAAAAAAAACTTTTATGTGGGGCCCTGGCGTCAATGTTTTTTTTAAAAAAAATGTTCTTTGGGGGTACCAATTTTTCTTTTACTTGTAAGGGGGGCCCTGACACCAATGCTTTTAAAAAAAAAAATTTATGGGAGGCCTGGCACAAAATTTTTTTTTTAACTTATAGGGTGGCTCTGGTCCCCAATAGATTTTTATAACTTGTGTGGGGGGGTTACCTTTTTTAGCGCTGATGTCTGTGTGGTCTTTTAACTGTGATGTGGAGTGGGCGGGATCTGGGGTGGGCTTGGGGGGCCAGGGTGGGCGGGTTGTACAGGGCCCCGTGATTTCTAACAGCGGCCCTGCACACATATTTATATATACAAAAGATAATATTATGAATACCACAGTTATGAACACATTTGCTGATTTTTCTTAAAGCGCACAGCTTGATACCTCAGTCTGCAGATGCCTCCGGTTTGCAGAGTTTGGCTTTGTCCTCGTCTGTTCCATCAGTGCCATGTGCTTATTTTCGTTGCTGTCTAAGATCGGTTTTCTCCGTGCAAGTGCGTGGTGACCTTTGAAAAACAGGACAAAGATTATGTTGAGGCAGATTACAAATTGTACTTGTGCGTGCGTGTGTCTCCTTTAAGATAACAATTCCATTTCCCAATGGTCATTAATTGGTATGTTTTCAAGGAATATTTTAGGCTTTGCAAAACAAATAGCTGTGTGTCTGCAGAACTGATAGGCCATTCAAATAGCATTCCACTAACAGTGAAGCTAACAGTACGGGGTGATATTGTATGTCAGCATCCGGATAACTCAAGCACACTGTTTAACTCTTTAGCACTCAAAAACAGTCATATTTTGCATAGTGCACTGCGCTTTTGCTGCCCTTGACTGAGTAGATGTCAAAGGGGAGCTATGGTGAAAATGAAAATTTTAGATAAGCTTCATCATACTGAAATAAGAAATGTATTAGAGCTCACTCAAATAACTGATTCCAATACACACAAAATCAAAAACAAAATAACTGCCTTTTGCACAAATTCTGGTTGTTGTAATAGAGTGAGCTCTAATACATCTGCTAGGAAAGGAGCCCCCCATAAGATATATTGGATCATTCATCTGACACCCAACTGCGGCATGAAGAGAGAATGAAGAGAAACAGATGCTGAGAGAGGATTAGTGAAGATTAACTTGATTATTTCAGAAACTGTACAGAATTTTTAATTGTATTTAGAAAACGTCTTATTCAGGGTCGAACTGGGGGGCCCGGGATCCACCGGGACTGCTGTCCCGGGCCCCCCTTCTCCCCCTCGCCCCCCTATTACGACGCGCCTCTCTGCACGCACGCATGAATGCGCCGGCACCACACTCATGCGCTGACAGTGCTGAAAAAAAATTTCCTTAGAGAGAAGTCGGGAGAAGGGGTCTGCAATGGGCCCATGAGGGTCGGGACCCACTGGGTTTTTCCAGGTGTCCTGCCGGGCCAGTCCAACACTGTTCTTATCAGTATGCTGGAGGTTAAATTAAAATTTCATTCTTGCAATAGTTCCTCTTCAAGTTGGTCAAAGATTGGCTGGTTGCTAAATAACAGATCATCATGTAAATATAAGGAAGTCCTTTAGGAGGCGGTCCTTTCCCTACAAGGCTTTTAAACATATCTACCCTTTAGATATGTGGTCAATCAGCCCGTGTATGGCATCTTTTAGTCTATGGATATTTGGATCAAGGTCACACTTTTCCATAGATGTCCCTGGGATTTTCACATGATAACCCATGACATACCTTTTTGTCATCAAATCGAATCTGTCCCATAACTTAAAGGAGAAGGAAAGGCTAAAATTAAGTAAGCTTTATCAGAAAGGTCTATATATATACACTCTATATATATACACCAGTAAACCCTGAAAGTAATGCTGCTCTGAGTCCTCTGTCCTTTTACTGTGTACTCATGGGCTTCTGTATCAGACTTCCTGTTTTCATTATCATCATCATTTATTTATATAGCGCTGTCAAGATACGCAGTGCTTTATTTTCAGCATAAACCTCCAGGGCAGGGCTTGAGCATGCTCAGTTTGCTCCTCTCCCCCTCCCTCCTCCCATCCCTGATGTAATCTGAGCTCAGAGCTGTAAGTGAGCAGGGAGAGACTCAAGCAGGAAGTGATGTCACACCAAGCTTATATGGCAGCTGCTATACTAAACAAACAGAGACAGTGTCTAGACTTGTTTACTCAGGTATGGTAAAGCATTCTGCAGAATGAATATAGCATTCTAGCTTGCATTATTGTGGCTAATCTGTTGACAATAAACTGTCTTGGAGCTTTCCTTCTCCTTTAACAACTGCAACACAAATGTTCTACCCTCCTGAATGTTATGAACCTCCCCCACCCCCGTTCTTACCATTTGTGGGAGGTGAGAAATATCCATTTATTCTAGAGAATGACTTCATATTAGTCAGCAGATTTCCCCCATCAATAATAACATGTGATAAGTTAGTCCGTGTTGGCTGCATGATTTGCCGCTGATCACCAGGTTGGAAAGTTCCTAAAAATAACAGTTACATATCTTTCAGCAGAGAATATAATAGGTTGAAGTACATTTATTCCTACAAGTAGTTTGGCCTTTCTATTACATTGCTCTTACATTCAACTCTTAAAGGAGAATAACAGTGAAAATCTGAAACGTTAATATTTGCTTTTTGGAAGAGTTCTTTATCATATCAAAGGGGTGGTTCGCTTTTAAGATAACTTTTATTATGTTATAGAATGGCCAATTCTAAGAAACTTTTCAATTGGTTTTCATTATTTATTTATTTTTATATAGTTTTATAGTTATTTGCCTTGTTCTTGACTCTTTGCAGCTTTCGCTGACTCCCTTCTAAAAAAAAAAAATGCTCTTTAAGGCTACAAATGTATTGTTATTGTTTTTATTACTGATCCTTTTATTCAGGCCTCTCCTATTCATATTCCAGTCTCTTATTCAATTCAATGCATGGTTGCTAGGGTAATTTGGACCCTAGTTACCAGATTGCTTAAGATGCAAATTGAAGATCGCTGCTGAATAAAAAGCTAAATAACTAAAAAACCTTCAATAATAAAAAATGAAAACCATTTGCAAATTGTCTCAGAATATTACTCTCTACATCATACTCAGGGGCCCATTTACTTAGCTCGAGTGAAGGAATAGAAGAAAAAAAAACTTCGAATTTCGAATGTTTTTTTGGCTACTTCGACCATCGAATTGGCTACTTCGACCTTCGATAACGACTTCGAAACGAACCATTTGAACTAAAAATCGTTCGACTATTCGACCATTCGATAGTCGAAGTACTGTCTCTTTAAAAAAAAAACTTCGACCCCCTACTTCGCCACCTAAAACCTACCGAGGTGCCATGTTAGCCTATGGGGAAGGTCCCCATAGGCTTTGTAACATTTTTTAGGTCGAAGAAAAATCGAATGATTCGAAGGATTTAATCGTTTGATCGAACGATTTTTCGTTCGATCGAACTATTTGCGGTAAATCCTTTAACTTCGATATTTGAAGTCGAAGGATTTACATTCGGCAGTCGCGTATAGAGGGTTAATTAACCCTCGATATTCGACCCTGTGTAAATCTGCCCCTCAAAGTTATCTCAAAGGTGAACCACCCCTTTAAAGGGAACATATGCCTTATTTATAAGTAGTGGTAATCTTAAACTTGTGCAACTTATAGAAAGCATTTCTTTTGTCAACTTATTTTTGCCTCAAGTGAGGAAGCCTCAGCACCTCTAGGAATTGCCATTTTATTATGACCACAGATGATTCCTTTTCTGTAACTACATCATTTAGTGCCGATATAGGTCTGATAGAAGCATTTGCCAAAATCATCTTTACAGCAGCAACATTTACTTTTGAACCGTTGATGGTGCTTTAACTATTGTTCTCTCATCATATTTCCAGACATCTGAGATTCATAAAATGGGACAATTTAAGATTCTCTCCAACGTCTCAGCCCTATGGCGCATCACCTTGAAGAAAGCCCTGTCCAATCTGGATCCACAATTCTGGAATCATTTTTATAAAATATGGAAATTGGAAATAGCTCCAATTTAAGTCTTTAAATGGAAATGGATTTAGGCAACCACACAAAAAGTGGTCATGGATTTACCTTTCATATGATAGATAAATCAGTATTCTAAGGTATTTGGGAGTCTCCTATTGGTGGAACTTTCCTTACTACCTCTGACCTCTAGAGATCAAATACTGGAACTTTTACAAACTGAATGCAACAAAGAGTCTAGCCTTCTGGCTCCCAGATCCCGATGTGTCACCACAACTTAAAGGGGTAGTTCACCTTTGAGGGTACTTTTAGTATGTTATAGAATGTCCAATTCTTAGCAATTTTGATCATCATTATTTATTTGTCTTACTTTTTGAATTATTTGCCTTTTTCTTCTGACTCTTTCCAGATTTCAAGTGGGAGTTAAAAAAAACAAATGCTCTGTAAGGGCAGAGACACACGCTCAGATTCAGGGAGATTAGTCGCCCTCACGAGGAAACTTCAAGCGACTTCGGAAAAAAGAAGCGCTCCGAGTGCCTTCCCCTCCTTTCCAGCCGTCTAGAATGTAAATCGCCGGTGGGAAGGCAGGGGAAGGCAGTTTAGGGAGATAAGTCGCCCCGAAGAAGAGGAGATTTGTCACCGGACAAATAATCTCCATAATCTCTGCCCTAAACCTACAAATGTATTGTTATTGCTACTTTTTATTACTTCTCTTTCTATTTAGGCCCCTGCTATTCATATTCCAGTCTCTTATTCAAATCAGTGCTTAGTTGCTAGGGTAATTTGGACCCTAGCAGCCAGATTGCTGAAATTGCAAACTGGAGAGCAGCTGAATAAAAAGCTGAATAACTCAAAAACCACAAATAGTAAAAAAAAATGAAAACCAATTACAAATGGTCTCAGAATATCCCTCTCTATACCATACTAACAGTTAACGCAAAGGTGAACAACCCCTTTAAGGGTTTTTATCCACTGCACTGTGAGATACTGGGAACTTGTGGTATGTAGATAACAAATACTTACCTGTATCTACATATGAACACAAGAGTATAGTGAAATAAAGATACTGAATAAGATTTTTTTTCAGTGTTAAAATCCAGATATTTTTTTCAACTGGTCAATTAGTGATAGACATTTAAACGGACAAAAATTCAGTTTCATCTAAACTGTTTTCCTTTCAAACACAAGTTTTTTTCACAATATTTCCTCTGTTTTATTTGTGTATATAAGGATTAATGTGTCTGGCAAGCTTGGGTTTGCACGTACAACAACCATTATTTATTTTATTGCTTGACTGTCTGTAACAAGTAAAAAAGCAGTTGCCACACCTTCTATGAATAAGCAGACAAGGCAACAAATCTAAGAAGGACCTTAAAGGAAAACTATACCCCCCAACAGGTCTGGACTGAGAATTAAAATAGGCCCTGGCATTTCAGTTACCCTGCTTTGTCCCTGCTGAGCAGAATCCTTGCGTTTCATTAAAGGCAGCTGTTAGAATTGATACAATAGTTGCTAATATTCCCACAGACACTGCTGAGAAATGTATTAACTAAATGTATCAACTAAATGCAACAAATTGTAACAGTTCAGAATCTGCACCTGAATCACTGAGCTGCCAGCTTTATTTGAAGCTTTAAACTTCAAATAAAAAATGGAAAGAAATTGTAAAAAGTCTTAATTTCTGGTGAATAATATGAACACAACTGAACAAACTGGAACCCCCTTAATAGCCAACAACATAAAAGCAAAATGCTGATAAATTAGGGAATATTTATCAAAATGTGAGAATAAAACTCACCATAGAAAAACACACTAATTTTCTATTAATTCCTATGGGATTTTTTTTAGAATCGTATTGGTTAATGGACTTCACTATTTGATAAATATGCTTTTAAAAATCCCATAGGAATGAATAGAAAATGAGTGTGTTTTTCTATGGTGAGTTTTATTCTCACATTTTGATAAATCTGCCCCTTAAGGGCTAGGCCACACGGGAAGATTTCAGGGAGATTAGTCGCCTGGCGACTAATCGCCGCGTCTAATCTCCCTGAATGGCTTGCTGGTATCTCGCACCCGCTAGCGCTAAAGTCGCCTGCGCCTAGTCACACACGGCGACACGTTTTTCAAAGTCGCTCGCAATTGCCTCAAAGACACGGCAATTAGTCGCCAGGCGACCAATCTCCCTGAATCTTCCCGTGTGGCCCTAGCCTAAATGTGTAAATTAAACATTTCCTTGTTGTTATACTTTGTATTTAATAAATAAAGGGGCTGTTCACCTTCCAACACTTTTGTTCAGTTGTTTTGAGTTAGTTGTCAGAAATAAAAACGTTTTTCAATGACATTTTTATTTTTTGTGACCATTTTTCTAATACTGAAGTGTAAAGTTTTATTTTTCACCTTCTAAAGCAGCTCTGGGAGGGGGGGGGGTCGCCGACTTTTTAACTGATCTAAATTGATACATTTGGGGGCAGAAATATTAAGGGTCAAATTGAAAAAGCTAATTTTTAAATTCGAATTTCGAGGTTATTTTAGTGTACTTCGAATAAGGAATAGTCCAAATTCTAATTGAATTTGAAAAAAATTCGAAAATTTGAATTTCAAAATTGTCTATTCTTCGGGCGACTAATCTCGAAGCAGAGGCGATTTGTCGCCAGGTGACTAAATCTCTACTTGTCTCTGCCCTAAGAAGAACTTTTTAATCAGTTAAAATCTGTAATTAATATTAGAAAGTTGATTAGAACTATATACTTTTTCATTAAGCATAATATTATTTTTGAGTTATTCACTTTAAAGAATTTTTGAGTTCAAAATTCACACATTCGAATTTTAAGCCTATTTGAATGTAAATTCGAATGTGAGATTTATCATGGAAACAGTCCTATCTCGAATATTCACCACCTAAAACCTGCTGAGTTTGTGTAAAAGTCAATGGCAGAGGTCCATTGAGCCATTTGGAGATGTTAATAGCCTTTCTGAAATTCGAGGGTTTTTTTTTTTCGGGAGAAAAAAATCAATTCGTACGAATCGAATACGATTCGTATTTTCGGGTCAGAACCATTTGATCGAATATTAGACATTTGCATTTTTTCTTAAATAACCTGTCAGTCGAATTGTGAGTATGTTAGAATTAAAAAAAATTCACATGAATTCGAAATACGACCTTTGATAATGTTTTATTTTTTGTTTGTTTGCCTCTATCATTTTCTTTGCATGCTGCTGTTTAGAAATGTGCCATAAAAGCATTTCCCCAATGCTTTACATTACTGATCCCCATGTTCCTCTATGAGGTTGCAGCCATATTTGATCAGCAGTAGTCAGTTACCATTAGAATTATTAAGTAGTTCAAGGCTTATTACCCCTGTTTTTTTATTGTATTATTACCAGTGAAGATGTCTTGACGTTGTTACTTTAGAACTGGATAAAAATGATGCTTACCTGTTCCAAGATGTTTGTTTGTTAGTGTCGTACGTACTCCTTGCCATAGAACAGCAATTTCAACATCAGTCAGGGTATGATCCAAGCGTATTCCATTCTCCCCATATACAGGGTATCTTTTAGTAGACGTGGGCAGACTATCTTGTAAAGCCAACACCCGCTCACTATTTAAAGTCATCACTGATTTTGTGTTAGGTTCCCAAGCAGACAAATTATAGGTATGTGCAGCCAACACATTTCCTGCAGACGATGTTGAACCTTGAAAGGTACTAGCATCCTTTGCCACAACCGGATTGGATGGTAGCACCACGTTTCCTCCACTCTGGGGACTATTGCCCTTCTGACTCTGAAGCTTGCCATTGGCTACAGTGGAGTTATTTACTTTGCCTGAGGCAGGCCTTGGAGGAGGACCGGGCATCATTATTTTTCCCTGAGATCTGACAATTTTGCTTGCCTCACTAGCGGATTGTGGTCGAATTATCGTTCCCTTTCTATGTTTGAGCAGAGCAGAACTTTGGTTCTTTGCAGATTTTGGTCTCCGAATGTATTTGGTCTTCACTTTGGGCACATTTCTGTTGTTATTACAATCTGTTGCATTGGTTTCCAAACCTTTACTTGTCTGCCAAGCTTGTTTAGCAACATGGAATCCAGTGGAATGCACAGAGCCACAATGCCCATTAGATAATTTTCCTGTTTCTGCTCCAGAAGGTGCTGGGTAATGTACTCGAGGGCCCGAACTCTCAGAATGTTCAGTGGTTGTTTGTGATTTGGGTGAAGTACTTACATTCCGCTCGGCATTGCTTGCCTCTTTTTCAGTCATTAATTTATCAATCTCATCTAACCATCTCAGTTTTTTTTTGCCCGTTCTTTTATTCTCTTTTTCTTTGATGAGTTCAATGCTGTCCCGGATAGCATTTGTACCTGCATCACCAATCTGTAATAACTTGCTAATTCCCATGGCTCTGCTATAGCCAAGCTCGTATTTAGAGCCTTTCTTTAAAATGCCTTTTAAAAACCTATTTTCGTCTTTTCCCGAGACGTTGGTTTTTGCCTTTTTACACTGTGAGTTGAAACCAACTTGCATATCTCTTAAAGGAAGATGTGGCTGATTATCTGTGCCTTTAGAATTCTTATTGCTCATGGGCGAAAATTTAGGTGAATGTTCTTGCACCAGTAACATCTCACTAGGAGTTTCTATACTCTTATGTTTCTTGTGATCAACTGAGCACATTTCATTATAGTTTGTATCTACTCCATTACCAGCACCTGCAATAGAAAGCTCTGAATGCATTTCCACCGGATGTCTATCATTTTTAAATTCACCCTGACAATTAGGAACCCATTCAGTGGATGGGATGACTTTAGGAGTGGTGAAAGGTTGACTTGTGATCGGGTGCTTGTCTGATGGGTGAGTTGGGTCTTTCTTTTCCTGTGCCATTAAGGTCTGAACGACTCCATTGAAGGTGGGTTCAGGAGTGACCCAAGCTTTGGTTGGTTTAGCTAAAAGTTTTAATGAGTGTTCTCTGCTGTCAAGTTCAGACACAGCAGTCCAAGGATTTGTTTTTTCTCTAACGTTTTCTTTATTTTGAGTAGAAGAAATCTGAGGCTTTTGAGAAAATAGAAAGCCATTCTGGGTGAAAGCATTAGTCACATTATCCTTCTGTATATGACCAATCAAAACATCTGGATCTTGTTCATATAACATAATATCTGTTGCCATTCTGTCAGGCGATAAGCGATTAGATATAGTAGGACTCTGACCGTTCAAAGCAAGCACATTTTCAGGACATTTATTAGACGCTTCCACATTATTCAAAGGAAAAACATCTATTGTTGAAAAAGCATTTTGTAAGTTTATAGCTGCAATGTTTTCTTCTGCTTCAACTTGTTTCTCTTCTTCCAGGCTGTCTGCACTTGACAAACTTTCAGAACGGGCAAGGTGTTCTACTTCACAGTGGAAGTTCTTAAAATAAAAAAAAGAGGAAAAGCAAATTAGGCCAAGTACTTTATTTTTTACAATACTCAGCGTCACTTTCATTTCTTCTTCAAACATGACACCACCAAGGTGCACTTTATTTGCCATTATGAACAATGGTAATCTACAAATCAACAGGGCAAGCAAAGTTATAGTGATTATTATACATCCTCCTTCTCTGGTTTCACCTTTATTCCAATCCACTACCACCTATGCAGCACTGGAGTAACATTCCGGAGAATTGCAGCAGTCAAGAAAAAGGAGAAATTTGCTGCATATGGCAAACATGGGCATCGATAGGAAGACATTGCTTTGAAGCACTTTATTCTGCAGCACCTAGACTTGCAATCTAAACTTTATGGGGGTTATTTTTTTTCTTATATTTTTCCAGAAACAAACTCGACCTAACGCCCATCCATGAATTTGGCTTATTCAAAATCAGATCGAAAAAAAAATCTTTTCATTTTTCAATTTTATGTATTAAAAAAACTCAACAAATTCGAAATTTGAATCGTAGGCTTTATCGAATTGCCACTTGAAAATAGGGATGCAACAAACAAACAAAAATACCAAAAAAACAAAAACCCTGATACAGACATTTGTAGTTTTATGACAAAATTTAAAGAACAGGTTACCTGATATGGGTTGGAAGTGTGTTATTAGATAAGTAATAGAATGTTGGGGTAACTGATCCTTGAATCTGATTCAGAGCATCTTCCAGCTTTGGGGTTGGCTTTTTATGAATAACATAAGCTGCAGGCAAAGAAACAATGAAATTAAGCAGTACATTTTATATTACAGGTATAGGACCCGTTATCCAGAATGCTCAGGACCTGGGGGTTCCGGATAACGGATCTTTCGGTAATTTGGATCTCCATACCTTAAGTCTACTTTAAAATCATGCTAACATTAAATAAACCCAATAGGCTGGTTTTGCCTCCAATAAGGATTAATTATATCTTAGTTTGGATCAAGAACAAGCTACTGTTTTATTATTACAGAGAAAAAGGAAATCATTTTTAAAAGTTTGGATAAAATGGGGTCTATGGGAGATGGCCTTTCCGTAATTCAGAGCTTTCTGGATAACGGGTTTAAAGGTAACGTATCCCATACCTGTACAAAGTTCTGTAACGAGAGGAAATAAAACACAACATTTCTATAAAAGAATTAATCCTTAAAGTGTAAAAAAATCACCAGTGATGGTGCCCATAGCAATCAATCAGCAATTAGATTTCAACAGTTGATAGGAAACAAAAGGAAAGATCTGATTGGTTGCTAGGGACAACATCACCGTTGATACATTTCACTAGTGTTTTACACATCATAATAAATAAGCCTTGTTATGTAGCACAATTATTATGGAGTATGACAGAGGGATTTTTTTTAGCTTTACTTGACACTATCTACAAATCAACACGTGTTTTACTTTACTTTCACTATTCGACCATTCGATAGTTGAAGTACTGTCTCTTTAAAAAAAACTTCGACTAAAAACTTCGGCAGTTTAAACCTACCGAGGTACAATGTTAGCCTACGGGGACCATCCCCATCAGTTTTCTAAGGTTTTTTTAATCGAAGAAAAATCCTTCAATCGATCGATTAAAATCCTTCGAATTGCATGATTTGCGGTAAATCCTTCTAATTCGATATTCAAATTCGTAGGATTTTACTTCAACGGTCGAATGCGAGGGTTTATTAACCCTCGATATTCGACCCTTATTAAATGTGCCCCTTACTGTACACTACTGGGAGGCAACTCATTGTATATCTTTCACAGGTTAATATATTCTTCCTTTCTAAAGTGTCTGCCTTTGTTCTGTTGGAATCTGACATTTGGGCATATACGCAGGGGCAAATTTATTAAAGGTCGAATTGTAAATTCAGATTTTTGAATTTTTTTTTGAGGTCAAAACTCTCAAAAATCGAATTGGAAATAATCCAAATTCGATTCGAATTTTAGTTCGAAATTCCAAAATCGAAATTTATCAAACCTTGATATGACTATATCAAACCTTGACTATTCGCCACCTAAAACCTGCCGAGTTCATGTATAAGTCAATGGGAGAGGTCCAGTGACCCGTTTGAAGATGTTAATAGCCTTCCTGACATTTAAGGTTTTTTTTCAATTTGAGTCTAATTCGATTCGAGTTTTCAGGTCGGTAATATTTGGTAATATTCGTTCGAGTTTTAGATATTCAATTTTTTTTATTAAATAACCTCCTAATCGAATTTCGAGTACATTCGAATTTAAAAAAAATTCAAATGAATTCAAAATTGATAAATGGGCCTCGCAAAGTCGTCGATTGCAACTGACCTGTTCTCCGGCGCTGTGAAGGTGGAAGGTGAGCACGTAGGAACTTCTCTGTCACCTCTTGCAATTTCTGCTTTCTCTGCTGAAGAACAGTCTCTCTCTGAACCTATTCTCCTTCTCTTCCTCCTCTCTGCGTTTCTCTGCCAGGGCTCTATAATTCAGGGCAACATGCAGTCTTAGTTCTCAAAAATATCCACCAACTCAATATGAAGCTAAAACATTCTTATATTTCCCAATACATAAAGACTGAATACATAAATGTAATAAAAACAAACTATTGGTCAGTATGAAATGCGTTGGTTTATTTTATTTGCAAAAGAGGAAATTTGGCTAAAAATATTCTACTTACTTATGTTAGAACCATAATTTTTTTACATGAGCACATGCAGCTGGACTTATGCAGTGGTGCATAAACACTGTTTGAACTTCTAGAATTGAATATATATATATATATATATATATATATATATATATATATATATATAAAATTATAAAGAAGACCTGGCTACTATAACATTGATTTAAAGGGAATGTAAACTCTCAGAATAATGATATAACATTTCTTGATAGTTTTCAAGATATATTCTAATATTAGCATAAAAAAAAAACATAAGAAAATAAATATCTTGTTAAAATGAAGCTGCTAAGCAGAGAAGAGGTCATCTGACATTTCTCTGTTCAGTTCAACATGACAAGACATTGCTTTTCTCATTAGCAGTTTATTGCTTTTCTCACAAAATTCATTTTAAGCCAATGGCCAAAACATAATAGCCAGAACACTACTTCCTGCTTTGCAGCATTGGTTTCCACTGATTGGTAACCAATCACTGAATTGAGGGGGCCACATGGATCATAACTGTCGCTTTTTAATCTGAGCTACATGCTCAGGATCAATTGCAAACTCACTGAACAGTTATGTCCCATGTGACCCCCCTTATAGTCGCTGACTAGCTCAGAGTTAGAGAGCTGAAAAGCAGGAAGTAGAGTTCTGGCAATTATGTTAGACATCCAGTCACTCCAGTCTTTATACATTACATTTCTGGCTAACTAACTGTATTAGAAACATTTTTTATTTTGCACAGCCTATCTATTTACCCAGTTTTTATTTTCACACTGAACTGTTCCTTTAAGAGTCATACCCAGAAAACAGAAAGGTTAAAACAAATTTAGCAATTTGGATTTACAAATAACTTTGTAACCATTGATTTTGAATGAATGTATATTAGAAAGTTGCTTAGAATAACATTTTCTTGAAATCAGTTCTTGATGGGAGGACCCATTTCGACACTTGGGGGGGTTATTTATCAAAATCCGAATTTTTCAGATTTTTTAAATTAAAAAAAGTCAGACCAAACGAAAATATACGATTTGACCTTATTTATTATTTAAAAAGTACAAATTAATCGGTTTAGGGGAAAAACATGCAAAAATTCGTACGAAAGATTGTATCATACTTTTTTTCTGGCTTTTCCCCCCAAATCGTACGTTTTTTTCCCCGAAATTTTTGGGCTAAACCCAGCGCAGACCATGATAACTTCCAATTTGTATAGGGACCTCTCCCACAGACTAAGGTCTCTTACTGACGAGCGGTTGTAGCTGCGCTCCCCTGCGTTCCATTTTTCTGCGTTCAGCCGCAGGGGAGTGCAGGAATAGATACATTACGTTTTTTCCAACGTAGTAGGTGCCGAACGCAGGTTGAGACGCAACATGCTGCATTTTTCCTGCGTTCGGCGCCTACACGCGCCTGTGTGAGTACAGCCCCATTGGAAAAAACGTCTATTCCTGCGCTCCCCTGCGGCTGAACGCAGAAAAACGGAACGCAGGGGAGCGCAGCTACAACCGCTCGTAAGTAAGAGCCCTTATATGCAACCTCGGCAGGTCTGAAATGGCAGATTTTTGGATTCTGACTCGAGGTAATAAATCTCTCATTTAAAATTTGAATTATATAGTAACATTTTTTTGGAGTTTTTAGCGTTCAGAATTTAATAAATAATCCCATAAATATTGTTAGAAAAAAGCAAAAGACTACAGCTAATTTAGGATATTTGTTTGAATACTTATTAATTGGCATTTTCCTACCAATATTTAACCAATATTGTTACTAGACATATTACAATGGGATCCTTTGCCATCTAGCACCTTAGTACAGAACATTATGAAGTCACATGGTGTAGCCACTGAGTAAGTGTAGGCGAGCCAGGACATCTTATTTTAGGTACATTCCAGAGATAGTTCTGTTCTATTTATATGTGATATTTGCTAATGTCTTCATTTTAACCTGCAATTATGTGTATGTCTTTAAAACAGGAATGCTGGCATATCCTAAATGAAAATACTGAAGCAGACAAAACAGAATATTACATTACAATTATAAGAACCTAGATGAGCTGATTTCAAAAACCAACATGTTCTATACATTACATAAATTATGGTATATATTTATACATATTAAGGCACTCATATTTATTCATAAGGTACACTTCCATAAATAAAGATGTCATTTATTAGCTTACATTGATCCCTGCCAAAAGACAAATATTCTTGTTGGTGCTTGCTTACACCAGAATTGCACAAGTGAGATTAGCTCTAATTTTCTATCTTGCAACCTGTACAAAATAAATTGCTGATACATTAATAAATGAGCCCTATAATCTCCTGTACCTACAAATTGTACATATGCACCTGGGAATTTAATTTGGCTAAATCCATAAGTGGGGTCCCAGCAGAATCAGCCTCAAGGCTGGCAATTCTGCTTTTCCTGCTCTCTAAACTGCTGGTTTAGCCTGGGTGCAGGCACAAAGGCCAGATTTCACACCCCAACCTGAGCATTTGCGATATCGAGCCAAAATCTGCCCTTTGTGCCCAGGCCCGGATTTGCGGCAAGGCCGCATAGGGCGGCAAAAAATAGGGGCGGCATGCCGCCCAGCCCCATTATGGGGACGTTCTCGTCCCCATTCAACTAAACCAGCTGCGCCGGCGTTTTTTCGCCGTCGCGCTGGGAAGGCGGGCGCCTGGTCGGACCGCGCGGCCTAGGGGCGGCCAGGGAAGAAATCCGGCCCTGTTTGTGCCTGCACCTAGGCCGATGCCAGGGGCGCTCCACCAATGAGGCGAAAAATGCCGCTCCTGGTTTCAACCCGGAAATTCAGCTCTTCTAATGAAGAGAGTGCAATTGTGCTCTCTGCCCTAACGACTAGACCGACCCCGACACCCTCCGGCGCAACGTGGTCCGACTCCGACCCCGACCCCCTTCGAGCTGAAAGGTAAGTGCCGTGGGAAGCGGCAAAATGGACAGGATCGCCCCTGTCCGATGCAATGGTTCCAGGTGCAGGAAAAGAAGAAAGTTAACATTAGCGTTGGGGCTGATTCTCAGTCTGAGCTTTTCCACAGGCCGAGAACAGCCATGTGTGAAATTAGCCTGCTAATTATGATGACATAGTCCTAATGATAACTATGTACTGCTTAATGCATAAATTATTTACATCCTGCATTTACACAGGATATGCGGTTACAGTAAAGGAGACCATGGAACATGAAGCTTGTAAACTAATCATTTCTGATCCCTTTTAAAAGTCTCTCTGTGGATAAACATAGGGCCTTTGGCAACATGTTAGTGATTAAGCGTAATGTGAGTAATTCTATTTACTGCCGGATACTGGTATGATTAGTAATGATGAGCATACTTGTACGTTTGTTGTTTTATAACCTCTAATGTGTAATATGATGTAATGGACTGAAATTACACGTGTAGGTTATTAATGGATTTTAATGCAATACGTATGTATGCAATGTTTACAAGATTCAGCTCTCATACTTCAAATATTCATCCTTATATAATATATTGTAATTAGTTGTTAGACTTCATCTGACAAATTCAAATTCAGACCTTCCAAAATGGTTGTTGGAAAACAGTAGAGAGGGGCCAGACTGAAGACTTATAAGAGGGGAAATTAATATATACATATTTCTTCAATGTTTACGGATATGTACATTGTTAGTTTGGTTGTTTATTTGTTTAGATATATAGTTAAGTGCCGCGCAAGTCGGCTGAAAAAATGGCTCCTGTAATAAATCACAGGTGTGTGACAGGACTCATTCTGCCTGCTTCAACCTGCATTACTCTTCCAGGCTGCCTTCATTTAGATACTCGCCTTGCCCCTCTCCATCCAGTGCTGGGTGGATTGAGCACACGTATATTATTGATGACAGCATAGTGGGTCAGACCA
Organism: Xenopus laevis; assembly: GCF_017654675.1. NCBI lineage: Eukaryota > Metazoa > Chordata > Amphibia > Anura > Pipidae > Xenopus > Xenopus laevis. Next base: position 150,547,673 of record NC_054374.1, on the reverse strand, counting down.
GGTACGGGTTTCAGCTGGGTGGGTTAGGATCAGATGCAGGTCGACAATTTGTCAACCGACACAACACATCACTGTTGTGGTCTTACTTAACGCAAAAGATGGCCCTGAACAGCTGCTGGATCATAAGGGGGCAGTTAAAACTCAAACATTATGAAAACCAAAGGCCTGATCACTTAAAGAAGTAACCCCCCCCAATAATAATAACCCCCTTCCCACTAGCCTACATAATCCCCCTACCTGTTTCTCCCCCACATAGATGATTACCCCTGAAAGTGCCCCTAATTTATTACTCACGTATAGGTGCAGAGTAAGCGCAGCGGAGCTCATGTGCGTCATCTTGAGGCTCTTTAGTATTCTTCTAGGCCTCTTACTTCCATTCAGCAATTTCCAGCACTTTTGGCCCATGCACAGTTGCTACGAACCGGAAGACTGCTTCAACTGCGCATGCAACAACATGCAGGACCGGAACTAGGGGTAGGCAGAAAAGGAACGTGCCTAGGGCACAAAAGTAAAGGGGCGCCAGGTACGTACCTCTTCTACTGCCTTCCCCTAGTTCGGGCTGTTGTTTCCCTCAGCTTGGCAGCTATAACATCGTTGCTACTGTCACCTCATGGACGCTCACGTTCAAATGGAAACATGCCTACATATGCTTCCATACATGTTAGGGCAAAGTATTACGTTCACCTGAGGGTTTGTAACTTATAAAAGTTCCATATAATGCAGTCAACAAAATGAGAAAATTAAAGGAGAACTAAACCCTAAAAACGAATATAGCTAAATATGGCATATTTTATATACTGAACTTATTGCACCAGACTAAAGTTTCAGCTTGTCAATAGCAGCAATGATCCAGGACTTTAAACTTGTCACAGGGGGTCACCATCTTGGAAAGTGTCTGTGACACTCACATGCTCAGTGGGCTCTGAGCAGCTGTTGAGAAGCTAAGCTTAGGGGTCGTCGCAAATTATCAAGCAGAAAATGAGGTTTGTCTGTAATATAAGCTGATGCTACAGGGCTGATTATTCAAGTCTGATGCAAATTGCACTGGTTTCTGTGCTGCCATGTAGTAATTATCTGTATTAATTACTAATCAGCCTTATATTGTGACATTTCTATTCTATGTGTACTGTATATTGTGAGTGGGTCCCTAAGCTCAGTAAGTGACAGCAGCACAGAGCATGTGCAGTGAATCAGCAGAAAAGAAGATGGGGAGCTACTGGGGCATCTTTGGAGACACAGATCTTTACTGCTAAAGGGATGTGGTTGCCTTAGGCTGGTACAGATATAATGTACATAACATAATGTACAACATTTCTACCTACTTCTTTAGTTAAGCTTTAGCTCTCCTATAACACACAAAAAAGTAAATTAAAATGAGGTTAAAACGAGACATTTGTATTTCCTTATTGATTTCTTTTTAGGGATGCAGCAAATCCATAATTACTGGATACATCTGAATACTGTATTAGATATAACATATCAATTAGCGTCTTTTAAATTTCTGCTGTTCCAATTGTTTGGACTGTTGTACCAAGGGAACAAGAAAAGAGAAAGGTGTCCATACAGTTTATAACCCCTCATATGGTATCTATCCATTAACCGACGGATCAGATACAGGAGTTGGTCCATGTATTGCAGCCTTTAGGAACACATTTATAGTAGCAAGAGAAAGCTCTATAACAAAAATAACATACATTTATTTTTTTGACATTCACATTTAATAAACAACAATTTCTGTGAATGAACTTGGTTTGCTGCTGCCCCCATTACAGTTAATATTTATATATAAATACTGTAATGCTGTGAATGTCATACCTATTGAACAGACACAGTTCAGAAAGCAAACCTAATCACTGCTTGGAGTCAGATAAAATGTCTTTAACAAAGGGGTCCCCAAACTTTTTTATCCATGAGCCACATTCAAAAAAGTATCCATGGATGCCAAATAAGGGCTGCGATTGGCTATGTAGTAGCCCCTTTGTGGGGCTTGGACCCCAATTAATAAAGCCTAAATAGTCAGATAAAATGTCTTTAACAAAGGGGTCCCCAAACTTTTTTACCCATGAGCCACATTCAAAAAAAGTCTCCATGGATGCCAAATAAGGACTGCGATTGGCTATTTAGTAGCCCCTCTGTGGTCTGGCAGCCTATAGGAGGCTCTTTTTGGCAGAACACCTGTAGGCACACTTTTCAAGGGTCATATTTCAAATTCATGTGAATTTTTTAAAACTCCCATAAGTTTGACCAATCGAAATTTATTAATAAAATCGAATTTTCTCAGCTCGGACGAATTGAATAGATCCGAAAACTTGAATACAATTCAATTCGAATTAAAAAAAACTCAATTCGAATTAAAAAAAAACTCAATTCGAATTAAAAAAAACTTGATTCGAGTTTGTACTCTGAAAAAAACCCGAATGTCAGGAAGGCTGCAAACATCACCTGGCCAATTAATTTCCTGACAGATGTCGGCCGAAAAATCGTAAGATGTACGATCGTTCGAATCCCACTAACCACACGATAATTTCGAAGGATTGGTCGGACCTCCCTAAAAGTCGTTCGGCAAGAAGAATCGTCGCGTCTATGGGGAGCTTAATACAGTAATTCAGCAGGTTTTAGGTGGTGAATAGTCAAATTTGAGTTCTTAAAGGGCCAGATAATCTCAAAATTCTAATTTGAATTACAACTCAAATCAAGTTTGTATAATTCACAATTCGAATTTGAGAGTTTTGACCAAAAACAAAATTCGTATTAGAATTTTCACTCGACCCTTAATAAATCTGCCCCCTGGTCTTTAAGCGACCAAAACTTGCCTCCAAGTCTGAAATTCAAAAATAAACCCCTGCTTTGAGGCTACTGAGCAACATCCAAGGGGCTGGTAGCAACATGTTGCCCATGAGCCACTGGTTGGGGGAACACTGCTTTAACATATTGAATAGAGCTGTGCAGAGAGCTTTAAACCCCCCTCCCAAAGTTCATCCCCCTTAAAGGAGAAGCAAAGCCAAAAGTTAAAAAACCCTACCCTACATAGACCCACCTCTCTCCTCCCCCCAGCCTAATTGTTACCCCGGGCAAATGCCCGTAACTTTTTACTTACCCCTCGGGGCAGATTTAGGCATTGGAGTTCACGGGTGCCATCTTCAGCTGCTTCCATAATCTTTGGAATGAGACTGGCGCTTTGGCAATTTTCCTGAGTTTCGGTGCATGCACAGTTGTCGCAAAACATAAAATTGCTCCAACTGCGCATGTGCCGTTAGGCCGGTCTCATTCTGAAGATTACCGAAGCAGCTGAAGATGGCGCCCGTGAACTCCAATGCCTGCACCAAGGGGTAAGTAAAAAGTTAGGGGCATTTGCCGGGGTAACACTTACGCTGGGGGGAGGAGGGAGGGGGGTCTATGTACAGTAGGGGTTATGTTAACTTTAGGGTTTGCTTCTCCTTTAAGGTGGCCATACATATAAAGATCTGGTTGTTTGGCGATTTCGCCAAACGAGCGGATCTCTCCCCAATATGCCCACCTTGAGGTAGGTGATATCCAGCTGATCCGACCATGGGCCCTAGGGCCCAACGATCGGATCATAACAGGCAGATCGAGGGACCGAATCAACAAACAGATGTAGTCCGGGATTTTTACCCCTGCCCGATCAACATCTTGCCAGCTCTCAGACAGATATCATTCGGGGAAGCCTGTTGGCAGCTTTTATCGGCCAATGTATGGCCACCTTTATACAGAATCCTTTGATGCTGTGGTATCTGCCCCGTAGCCTATTCAAGAGGAGCTGCTGATCATTCTGTTCTTCACAGGCCATTCATTACTGGAAATTTTGTCCAACTAAGAATCCTAACGTGCCACAAAACAAAGATTCACCATAGGCAAAAACACTTTTTCTTTTAAACTATTTCTTTCTCACTATTAAATATTGGTCACCACATTGTTTAGGACGGTGAATTTCAACAATCAAATGGATGTAAATGGATGTAAAAAGTTTTAGGAACACTGATACATAGACTTACTTTCTTCGCAGATTTGTCTCCGTGCTTAATTTTTGAGCTCGCAATCGACATAATTTTTGTTCTTCCAGCAACTCCTGTCTTTCCTCATCCAAGTTTATTTCCAGATGTGTTTTTTGGTTCCTTCATAGCAGGACTAAGTTAAGGAAGATGTCTTGATAAATGTAACCAACACCGTTTGTAGTCAAGCAAATCTGTTACTTATTCAGGCAGGGAGGAATCCTAGATGAGTCGAACAGCAAGAACAGGATCCAGCCATCGGGAGCTCCGAATGCAACGCAGTTGGGTGTCTAAGAGGAGTGACTGGACCAAAATGTTAAACTATTTATACTAAGAAGCAACCTATAATTATGTCACAGATGATCTACACAGATATTGTGTATACACGACAGCTCACCATGCTGATGTAAATAAAATGCCTTGATCCTGAGTTATTAATCTTGTCTTGACAACTGCTTCTCATACTCGCTCGCTACAACACAAATCATGACATATCAGCCATATTAATATCATTAAATATCTTGAATCAACCAGGAACAAAGCAACCATATAGTATTTTATATTCTAGAACAAAAAGTTTCGGCAGCACTGCAATACATCAGTCAACACTCTACAAATAAAATGTTTGGCTTTTTATTTGAGTGAGACCACACGTGATTTAATGCTAGCCACACAATGAGCAATATCTGGAATATACTTTCAGCTGGATGAACGCTCAGTTGTTGCAAATTAACTTTTGCATGATATAGGCATAGTGATATTCTGAGACAATTTATGGTTTGTGAATGATTATCTAAAATTGTCTAAAAACTATCTTTTTGTTCAGCAGCTCAATTTTGCAGTGTCAGCAGCCACCTGGTTGCTAGGATAAAGTTTACCTTAGCAACCAGGCAGTGGTTTCGGTATGGAAGATATACAATAGGGATGCACCGAATCCAGGATTTGGTTTGGGATACAGCTAATACAGTTAACTCACTTCAGACACTTATTAGTGCAAATTCACCCCAATCAATTCAAACAATGTTAAATGATTAATTTCTTATATACCACTTGGCAGTGTTCCATTATTGTCTCCATACCCCTATACAGGCCACAGGAGACAATCATGGGACACTGCCAAGTGGTATGTAAGAAATTCATCATTTAACATTGTTTGAATTGATTGGGGTGATTTTGCACTAATAAGTGTCTGAAGCGAGTTAAAGTGCATGTTAAGGCAAAAAAATAAAATCCAATTTTTACTTTCTTTAATGAAAAAGAAACCTATCTCCAATATACTTTAACTAAAAAATGTGTACCGTTTTTATAAGAAACCTGACTGTATGCAGTGAAATTCTCCCTTCATTTACTGCTTTGGATAGGAATTGTCAGACGGTCCTTAACTGCTGAGCAGGGAAACAATCATACTTATGAACAGCAGGGGGAGCCCCCGCCTTACTTCCCAGCCATGCAGAACTCAAGCAGCTTTGTTTATGATGATCCATAAGCAGCCCAGACCACACTGAGCATGTGCACAGTCTTAGTCTTGCAAAGATGTTTAAAAAAGTTACAAGATGGTGACCCCCTGTAGCCAACTTTGAAAGCATAAATCATTTGTTTGATTAGGCTTGTGGTGCAGTAAGTTCATGTTTATATTTAGTATACAAAATACAGCATTTCTAGCCTTATTCTATTTTAGACTTTACATGCCCTTTAAAGGCTTCACTTGTGTGACTAGCCGCACACAACATTTATACAACACCTAATTATAACAGTCGCTCCAATTCGTTCCTACACAAAGTGCCTTTATTAAATACTCAGGGGGCCCTGCCCAATTCAAGCCATGAAAGAAAAAAAGAATCCATTCTAAGGATACGCGTATGAGGGAGCTTCTTGGCTTTGCATGTTTTCTTTCTTCTGGAATGAAGTTCCACAGACTGTATTGGCGGACAGCGGGGAGACTTGACAACAGCAGCCAGGACGCGTAACTAAGCAGCGAAACGTGACCCGCGACGTCACATGTCACGTTGCTGCACAAGTCCAATACTGGGTGCTGTGAGGAGAAGGTGCTCTTTGACACACGAGTGGCGCCAAACTGTGACACAAGGCCGAGTGCCTGATAATGTGTGAATAGCTGCAGACTATTAATTAAGCTCAGCAAAGTGTTTATGTGTCTGGTGTAAATATAATTCTAAGTAGTTGGACTGGTCACAGAATTTGAGGACAAGAGAGGAGGGGAGTGAAATGGAATAGGGAGAAAGTTTGTGAGGGTGAAGCTGGTCGTAGACGCGTAGATTTTATTCTTTGTGCAAAGAATGGTCGTTCATTTCAGTCTAAGGGCTTTTACAGATGAGCATTTGATGCTGCGCTCCCCTGCGTTACGTTTTTATGCGTTCAGCCGCAGGGGAGCACAGGAATAGAAGCATTCAATGGGACTGTACTCACACAGGCGCATGTAGGTGTCGAACGCAGGAAAAATGCAGCATGTTGCGTCTTAACCTGTGTTAGGCGCCTACATGCGCCTGTGTGAGTACAGCCCCATTGAAAAAAACTGAATGCGTCTACTCCTGCGCTCCCCTGCGGCTGAACGCATAAATACAGAATGCAGGGGAGCGCAGCTTCAATCGCTCGTCTGTAAGAGCCCTACAGCTGGCCATACTCAGGCTGATAAAAGCTGCCGACAGACCAAGTTGGCATGCTTATTGGCCCGTGTGTGGGGCTCTCTGCCGGCTTACCTAATCGTGGCCAAAAGTCGGGCAGGGTTAAAAATCCTTTCAGATCGCAGCTGCATCTGTGCATTGATGCGGTCCCGCAATCCGACTGCCTATATTGCCTGCATTATGATCCGATCGTTTTCGCCCCTTCGGGTCTTTTCGCCACCTCTGGACTTCGGTCTTTTCTCTGCTTTCGCCTTCCAGACATAAATCTTTTAAAGGAGAAGGAAAGGCTGGAGACACTTGGGGGTGCCAAACGTTAGGCACCCCCAAGTGATTGTAGCGACTTACCAAAAACCCAGGGCCGGTGCTCCTATCGGGAGAAATCTGCACTGGCCCCAGGTTATAGGAGCGAGCACCATGGAGGGATCTACTTCCGTCTTCGCGCAGCTGCACATGCGCATTAGAACTAAAAGCCGAACTTTAACTATAAAGTCGGCTTTTTCGTTCAAATGCGCATGCGTCAGTCCGGGGAAATGCACAGCTGCGCGAAGACGGAAGTAGATATCTCCGTGGTGCTCGCTCCTATAACCCGGGGCCGGTGCAGATTTCTCCTGATAGGAGCACCGGCCCTAGGTTTTTGGTAAGTCACTACAATCACTTGGGGGTGCCTAATGTTTGGCACCTCCAAGTGTCTCCAGCCTTTCCTTCTCCTTTAACCTGTCTGAATGACCAATTCCCATGGCACGAAAAATGTTGGGAGGCTTCACACACAATCCAAAAAATCTTATGAATCTTTGTGTCATACTATTGCGTCTTTGCGTCTATGAAAATTGAAAATGGATATAATTCTACATAATGAGGTTTCGTATGATTTTCCATCTGTGTGTGTTTCGGCTCTGAATAATCACAACTATTTTCATACCACAGAGATTGGTCGTTTAGTCGATCGGACAGGTTAGAAAATTTCTCCAGGTAACAATACCTTGTCATGTTTTGCGTATCTGATATTATCCATGGGTGACTGTCGCTACTATTTGTGGGACATAATGTACAATTGCTGTTTGTTAATTAATGACCAGAATATTGTGGGATTATGAATAAATGATGAATAAAATCTGAATGTGTGTGGCCAGCTTTAGTGGCATAAGGTAGATTTGGCGAGAAGAGATAATAATCGATTGGGATACTGTTAGAAATTAATATCTGCAACAGATTATAGGCCAGTTTGATGTTTCGGGCAAAAAAGTTTAAATACCTTTCATGATTATTTAGATGGAATAGGTAGTGTGAGGAGTGGACACAGGTTGTGAGGAGTAGGAAGGAGGGTGGCAGATTGGAACAAGCATTGTATAGTAGTAAGGGGTCGGGGTGGGCACAGGTTATGGGTGATAAGCAGGGAATGTGGGTGAGATGGACTCTACATATGAAGGATATAAGGGCTTTTGGAAGATTGATACAGAATATGGGTCATTAGAGAGTGTGTTATGAGGGCCTGTGTTAGAGTGGCACAGTCTATGGGTGATGAGCAGGGTCTGTGCATGCGAGATGGTAACAATTGGAGCAAATGATGGGAGATGGGTACAGGCTGTGGGTGTTTAGAATCATGAGTAGGAAGGGCTGTGTGAGATGGGCACAGATTACAGGTGAAGGATGTGAGGGCATTAGGGGCATGGATGCAGGCTATGAGTGATAAGGGGGTAGGTTATGAAGGGGTTTGTGAGATGGGGCAAGAGGGGCAGTTGCACCTCCTTGCCCTCAAACAGATCCAGCCAGGTCCGGACTGAGAATTAAAATAGGCCCTGGCATTTCAGGTACACAGAGGCCCAATCAGCCCACATAGAGGCCCAAACAGCCCCCACCAGCCCACTAAATATTGACTTTCAATGGGACCTTATAGCAGCCCCTCTGGCATTTGCCAGAACCCACAGATTGCCAGTCCGGGCCTGGATCCAGCGTAGGCCCTTTTTACTAGAGGCCCTACTGGATAGCTGACAGCCCTCTTAACTTTCTTCTATTCATGGTTGCCCACTCGCTGCCTGAAAAACTCTTTTCTTACGAGGTGAAACTTTTAAAGATGACTGTGTGTTACACTGTAGAATGCATTGCAATCTTTAATTATTATTAAATAATGCTTTGGCAGTGGCGTTGGAGAATGTCATTATGAGCAGTAATCAGCATGGCTATATAAAGGGAAGCAAAAAAAGCCAAAAGGCACCGCTCCAATACTCACATTCCCGCAACTGCTCGGCTGTAGTGTCCGGGTGCTCAGTCCACAGCGTCCACGCAAATTCAACAACCAAAAAAGGAGAGAGGATAGCACTCTGGATAGAAAGGCAGATTTATTGCAAGCTCCCGTGGATCACAGTCACCTTACGCGTTTCGGGAATAAAACCCTTAGTCATAGGCTAAACAATAAGAAAAGCACATGTGTTATATACAGAAAGGAAGTGGCGACCCCTACCGGGCACCACATTACTCAAGCAGTTAAAACATCATTTATTCCTTATATAAAACCATTGTAATGTTATGTATAAAATTGAATAAAACCAATACAATTCTGCGAAACCTTGTGCCTATTGCAGGCGAAGAACGAAGTGGCAGGGATACCTAGGAGAGATGTCCTTGGGAAGTGTAAGAAAACAGGTGCTAATAGCACTCGAGTCCCTTTTATTTCTACCTTTAACACCAATTCTGCTGCGTGTAAGAGACTTATCCTAAAACACTGGGGTCTGCTACAAGCTGATCCAAAAATTGGTCATTTATTCCATCTTCCCCCTGTATTCTCGTATCGAAGAGGCAGGAACATTGGGGACCTTATTAAACCGAGGCCTACCCAAAATTTAGATCTCCATTTAACTACTAACAGTAAGGGGACTTTCCCCTGTCGACAATGCGGACATTGTAATGGCATCATTGCTGGTGATGTAGTGGTACATCCATCACAAGGGACCAAACACCCTGTTAACTGTTTTTCCACCTGTGACAGCCATAATGTTATATATTGTATCAAATGCCCTTGTGGTAAAGCCTATGTGGGCCAAACCACAAGACCGATTAAAGTCCGTTTAAATGAACATAAATGTGTAATAAGACAGTTTAAACCAGAGAATGTAGGTGCGGTTAAGGAAAAGGGCAGATTAAGAAAAGAAACATTATTGGCGAAACACTTTTTTATGCAAGGACATCAGGTGTCACAAGTGAGATGGCAGGTATTAGAGAAAGTAACTGCTAGGCAAGGTCAGGACATTAAAAGGCTGCTACTCCAAAGAGAATGTTTCTGGATTTGGCTCCTGCAGACACGTGATCCGAAAGGGCTCAATGAAGATTTCAACATGTCTTGCTTTTTGTAAAAAATTTGTTTTTATATTTATTGTTTTTTCAAAAATTATATTTTTTGTTTTTACAGATGATCAACAAATACCGACACGGTCTGGTTTAATTAGGTAATAGGGTCAGCTTCCCTTTGTTCCAGTAATCCCTTTATAGGGTAAGATTAAATTCTTATGTATTTTTCTAATTTTGTATAATTCATCTAATGAAATTTTTTATATTATGATACTTTGTAGGAGGGAGTAGTGTTGATATACACCTGGCTTTTGTATTTGCAGATTTTGTGTTTTTTTACGTAATTTATGGTATCACTTCACATAGGTGTTTTATCTGATTCAGTAATATTGTAATAAAAAATCTTTTTAAAAAAACAATGTTTTTTAACTGTGTATTTATCATTTTAATGGAATTGTATAATTCTAACAAAAAGTGGGTGTATTTTTCTGCAGGTTCACTCTTTTTTGATTGGACATTTAATGTCTTCACACTATTGGCTTGTCTTGTATGACACACTAATTGAATAATTGATTTGGCTATATGTATGCACTTTCTTTTTGAATTCGTATGCTTGACAAAGGGGATTTGTTCCCCGAAACGTTGCATTTGCAATTCCGTAAATAAAGAATTTTTGGAAGAATTCCTGTAGACCTGTGTGCCTTTGGATACCATTTACTTTTTTCTCAACAGCCACAACTACATAGGATCAGTGGCGTAACTTCGGATGCAAGGGCCCCCCTGCAAAAAAAATTTCAGGGCCCCCTCTTCACAAAATTCGAGCATTTCATGTATAATATCCCCAGAACTGTAGAAGGATGGCACAGTTGCAATTTCACATATAAATACCCCAGAACTATAGAAGGATGATAAAATTCAGTGGTACAGTGTTTCCCCCCCACACAGAAATTCAGTGGTACATTGCCCCCCAACATAAATTCAGAGGCACAGCGCCCCCCCCTACAGCTATTCAGTGCTACAGTGTCCCCCCCTACAGAAATTCAGAGGCACATTCCCCCCCCCTACAGACATTCAGTGGTACAGTGTTTCCCCCCCTACAGAAATTCAGTGGTACAGTCCCGGTATGGCTGGCGCTTCAGCTACAAGTTTAAAAAAGGAAACATAATGCAACTTGTAATACTGTATGAAAGAAAAGAGACAGGATTACACATTGCTTGTAGTAAAGAAATGAACCACAAAAATGCTCATTAACATGTACATTCTATAACACAGTGCGGCGTGTGTGTGTGGGGGGGGGGGGAATTACTCAAAAGAGTAATATTTTTGCCACAAAGTCACTATTGGATTTAACTTATAAATATTTTTAACTAGGACTAAGAAGTATATTGTTGAAGTTAAATTGCTAAATAAATATTTATAGGGCTGTTGCACCCAAAGGATCAAGCAAGATAAATATGTCTGTTGAGCTAAAGAAACGAGCATAGACAGTGATTAATATATAAAATATATTGTTTGAAGAAATGTGAGTCCAGATATTTGCCATCCAACCAGCAGACCTCTTCACCAACGGTGTCCAGAAGGTGGTGTCAAAGCCTTGAGGCGGATGGGGGGAGGAGTCCCAGCACCAGCCTTCTGGACCTTTGCCCTCTGGACCACAAACTTCCTTCTGATGCACCTCCTAAGGGCGCTAAAGTGCTTCTATGCAACATGTCCCTCACAGCACACATTGATTACAGAGCTCACACGATCTGCAACCTGCTTACATAATTGACTGGCAGCAGTGATCAGATGGGACTGCACACCAAACAACATGTCCCATTGTTGCAGCACCTCATCCACTAACACTGCATTCTCCTCACTGGAGAACTTTGGGCTTTTTTCAGGAGGCCCCTCCTGTTCCTCCTCTTCTTCCTTCCTCTTCCTTCTTCTGGCCCTCCTCCCCCACTCCCTGCTGGGCTCAACCCCTGGGGTTCCCTCCCCCTAACTAATGGGGTCCCCCCCTACCTAACCTATGGTTGACCCTGTCCCGGTAACCACTGCCAGGCCAGATGACCTTCTGCCAGGGCACTGAGAAATCCTCCAATTCATCAGTGGCCCTTGCCCTCCACACCCTCCACCTGTCTTGGCTACAGCCCCAGAGACTCCTTCCCTCCCACTGGCTTCCCTAACTGTGGACCCCCTACCTGTGGACCCCCTATCTAACCCCTGCCCCTGGAACTCACAACTTGGTTGAGAGGCAGCTTCCTTCACTCCTTCCTTATGGCCCCCCTCAAACAAGTCCTGAGCCCCCCCATCAGGCCCGGACTGGCAATCTGTGGGTTCTGGTAAATGCCAGAGGGGCTGCTATAAGGTGCAATAGAAAGTCACTATTTAGTGCGCTGGTGGGGGCTATTTGGGCCTCTGTGTGGACTGATTGGGCCACTGTGTACCTGAAATGCCAGGGCTTATTTTAATTCTCAGTCCATACCTGCCCCCACCACTATCTTCCTCCCCCCATTCCTGACCACCTTCCTCCCCCTACTCATTATCTCTCCCCCTGTGGGCCTTTTTTAAAGTTTTGGGCAGCTTGCCAAAAGTAGCCCCTTCTCCTTTGCTTTCCAAATTGAAAGTGCGCAAAATTTCCGTCTGTGCTCCTAAAATGGCAGCTGGAGGACTTCCTATTAGTTAAAAAAAACAGGAAGCATCGAAAGGAATATCCGTTTAAATTTTCCGAAAATTACGATTTTTTCATGAAAAGTAATACTAATAAATTGTATGATTAATACCAAAAAATTCAGAATCTCTATGGACTACAAATCTGAAAAAAACGTACGATAAATACAATTTAATCAGGAATATTGATAAATAACCTACAATTCGGGGGGAAAACAATAAGTTAAAATTGGGTTCATTCAGAATAAAACATGAGATAAATTCGGATCTTAGTAAATAACCCCCGAAGTGTTGGTGATGCCCCATCTAGAATATGCCGTGCAGTTTTGGTGTCCTGTGCTCAAATGAGATATTATTGAATTGCAGAGGATCCACAGTCAGGCAACTAAACTCATAATGGTTATGGAAAGTCTCAGGCATGAAGACTGACTGCATTGTTTATGCTGAAAAGAGGGCTTAATGGCCCATATCTCATGGAAAGATCCATAGCATTTAAGAAGAGCCTCCATATAAATCTACAATAAACCCACACTAATCCTAGAGACTTATGCCATATGCCATTTTCTTGAACAGAGAATTGCCCACTACAATTACTTTTGTGCTGTGCTGTTAATAAAATTACACTTAGTTGAAATCATGACCTTAGCTAACCCAAGACGACAAACTCATGCTGTTTTTTTATGGCTTGGCAGTTCTTAATCGGCAGGCAGTGAACACTTGTTTGTATACTAAACATGCATTCAAGTATTATATCATTTTATACTTTTTTGTTGGATTCCATTTTTTGAAGCACTGTATAATTTTTTTTGCTTCCTGCATTCCATAACTGCATGTTTTGGTTTTGGAGCCTTGACATTTTACCTAAGGTATAAAAAAAAAACAAAAAAAACAGGAAATACGATCATACATTATATTTGAACCATTAAAAATAAAAAAGCAACCTGACAACTAACATCCTCTTGAAAATGCAAAGTGAGAAGTATGGTACTTTTCCCCTTAGGAAATCACCACATCTGGACACTCGGATAAGGCTCAACTCAGAAGATAACGTTTTTTTAATTAGGTGCACCAACACTGCAAACAGCAATCCAGCATTCGTCAGCTCCGGACTAAAGAACTGCCTAGTACCCTTATGCATACATTTTCATACCCTCATACACATTTTATTAGCATTTTTGATTACGCATATTACCTTAAATCAGTCTTATTGGTCATTTAGAGGCCTGAATTTCGTAATTCATGTGAATTTTTTTTCACTTTAAAGTGGACCTGTCACCCAGACACAAAAATCTGGATAATAAAAGTCCTTTTCAAATTAAACATGAAATCCAATTTAAATGTTTTATTAAAGCATTCATAGCTGCTGTAAGCTCATTTAAAAATCTCAGCTGTCAATCAAATATTGTCTGCCCCTCCTCTATGCCCTGGGCATAGAGGCGGGGCAGAAAATTACTTTCACTTTCCATTCAGCACTTCCTAGATGTCACGACTCTCCCCACATTCCCTCTTTCTCTTTACCAATTAATTGTGTAACCAGGGCATGGGGATGGACATCAGGTCCCCCATTCTGGTGCACAAACAAGATTCTGAGATGATACAAGGTTTGTCTTAATAACAGTGTCCACAAAATGGCTGCTGCCTGTTTGCTATAATTATTTATTCCCAGACTGAAGGAAACAAGATTCAAATAATTTATAGAGTCTAATTAAAGTTAATTTTGCTTGACTAATGTGATAAAATAGGATTTTGAATATTTTTTTTGGGTGACGGGTCCCCTTTAATAGGGAGGTTATTTAAGAAAAAATTAGAATGCCCAATACTCAAAAATTTTTACCAACTCAAAAACTCAAATCGAGTTTGATTCGAATTCGACTAAACTCAAATCGAGTTTATTCTCCGAAAAAAAACTCGAATGTCAGGAAGGCTATTAACATCTTCAAATGGGTCACTGGACCTCTCACATTGACATACATGAACTCGGCAGGTTTTAGGTAGTTGAATTAAAATTATTCCCAAGGTAAAGGTTTGATAAATTCGAATCGAGTTTGGATTATTCTCAATTCGAATTTGAAGATTATTGATTCATATTAGTGATTATACAGTCCATCACTTGGTTAAATGTGTACCTCTATCTTCAGCATGGGCAATCCTGGGTATGACCTCCGATGAACACACCAAAATAACCAGGGAGAGCTAGAAGACTGTTGTTGAAACTAACAGCAGTGGGCGAAAAAAATAAATCTATACTGTTTTTTTGGAGAAAATGGTTAGGGTTTTTTATGTGGACTGGGTGGTGGCATCTGTAGGCTAATGGCACACAGGGAGATTTGTTGCTTGCGTTTAAATCTGTGCTACCATGGACAAGAAATATCCTATCTACCATTATCAAATTAATGCAGGTGCTGCTAACTTAATTGATTAATTTAACACTTGGTCGCTTATAGTTTTACATATTTCCATTTTTACAAGCGCTCACCAAGTAGTGAATTTGGTTAGGGTGCCGCTGCCCCAAACCCGTCGCTAATTTAAACACAGTCTAATGATTCAGGTGCACTCACCGCTCTCAGTTAGAGGTCCGGGTGCTGCGCCCCAAACCCGTGGCTTGGGGAGAACACTTCACTTTGCAAATCCGCCTTGGGCACACACTCCAGTGACTCCTCAGATGCAGTGTAAGTAGAGTTGCCACCCGGCCGGTATTTTACCGGCCTAGCCGGTAAAAATCTGACCATTTTGCGGTCAAAGTAAAATCGTTCGATCGAACGATGAAATCCTTCGAATCGAAAGATTCGAAGTATTTCATCCATCCATCAAACGATTTTTCTTTGACTTCAGAAAACGTTGAAAACTGCTCTAGCAGGTCCCCATAGGCTAACCTAGCACTTCGTCAGGTTTAATTTGGCGAAGTGTTGAAGTCGAAGTTTTTTTAAAGAGACACGATTATCGAATGGTCGAATATTCCAACGATTTTACTTCCAATCGAATTCAAAGTCGAAGTCGTAGTATCCTATTCAATGGTCGAAGTATCCAAAAAATCACTTTTAAATCATTTTAAATTCTGCAAAGGTTACATTGAAGATTGCGTTGGCCTATATGTGTTAAGGAAAGAATGCCGAGATAGGAACCTGTGGAGCCATAAGAGAGATAAGTTCAGAAATGTAGGGTGGAGTGGAAATGTGCGTCCCTTTAATTTTCAGGGTCAATAAAAACCACTAAAATTAATATGTACAATCACCACATTATCGACCCACCCCCCATACATCATGACCCGCCCAATCATGTCATGGGCTCGTTCCTGGTATGTCATAGCCCACTGCCCCACCAAAAGGTGACAACCCTATAGATATAAGCAGTAAATGAACATGTCAGAGCTAGTTCTTCATCTGTGGCCTAAAAAATGGAATGAAGTGAACATATTTTTAGGCCACACTCCCCCATTATCTATAATAAGCACAGCATGTCCCAGACATACCAGTAAGATCACTACAGAAAATGGATTCAGGGCATTGGCCTGACATTAGCCAAGCTGTGCATGAACCAGGGCAGAGTGCTTTCCATTTGTCAGTCTTCAGAAATCTGCACAGGCAGTTGTGGAATGCAAAGCCCGTGTAAAAACAAGCTGTAACCCTAACTGCATTACCATGGCTGTACCATTACATTAAATGGATTAAAAGAATTGCATAAACCACAGACATGCCATCAAGATCCCTGCAGAAAATGGGGCCTTTGAGGTCCATACAACTAAAAGAATGGGGCTCCCGTCACTTCTAAACACAGTAACATTGAACTATATCTCCCATCCACCTCTAATCACCCTTTCTATCCAGAAGAGATTTGTGCTCACTTATGCTATTTTTTCCACTTTTCTCTATTAATTTCTTCCCCCATCTTTTTTTTTTTAATTTCTTCCCCCATGTTTTATTTATATTATTGTTATTATTATGCTTTTTCAAAGGAGACAAAGATTTACTATATTGGCCAGTTGCACCACATTCCTAAATGTAGTCAAAGCAACAAGTAATGTTACACCTGTACTAAGTTACTAGTGCTGTATGCGTTCATGTACTTGTAAAGCTGTGTGTGGTCACATTAGGGTTGCCACTAGGGTTTCCACCTTTTCTGAAGGGTTTAACCGACCAGTGGGGGGCGGGAAGAAAAGGGACAGTCCGTGCAGTAAAAGTGGCGAAGCCACGCACCATGACGCAAAAAAGGGCAGAGCCACATCGCGTGATGGCCAGTAGGCTGAAAGATAAGTTCTGAGTGAATTGGGGGTGAGGCAAGGGCTTTTTTAAGGGTATTATCAATTTGCCGGCAACTACATTTCGGTAAATTTGTAATACCGGCCCCGGTCTTGGCAGGTGTTTTACTGGCTAGGCCGGTAAAATACCAGCTGGGTGGCAACCCTAGTTGCCACCTTTCTGTTTTCCCATCTCCGGGTAGGGGGTGGGGCAGGTGATGTCAGGGGGCAGGACGGATGATGTAGGGGCAGACCATTGCCACATGTGCGTGGCTGATGACATTGGGGGTGGGACTTGCAGGGCCCTATAAGACAAAATTTCTGGGACCCCTGGGCTGCGCCCACCGCAAGCCCCACCTACAGGTCCTCCCCACCCCACAGGTCCACCCCCACCACACAGTAAAAAAACAAAAAAAAATATTGGTGGCTAGGGTTTCCATATGTTAATAAAAAATAAAAAGATATTGGTGGTCAGGGCCCCCCATAAAAAACATTTGTGGCCAGGGCCCCCCATTTTAAAATATTGGTGGCTAGGACCCCACATGAGTAAAAAAAATTGATGACCAGGCCCCCCCCCCACATTATAATAAAATTGGTGGCCAGGGCCCCTTAAACGTCCATGCCTTCCCGAAGTCAGCAGCTCTCAGAAAGACGGGGAGTCTGGCTAATCAAGTAAGTGTGGCGTGGCTAGGCCCCCTTACCTTCGGGCCCCTCTACAATTCTCCCCCCTGTCCCCCCCTGATGGCGTCCCTGGGGACTTGTGACATGTGATCAGCGATTGGCTGATCGACATGCCAGTTACTTCAATGTCCTGTTCGGACAGGCCGTTTTCACCTGAACAGTCCTTCCAAAAACCGGACAAGTGGCAACCCTAGGCCACATTTAGGGTGCATACCTCCTAACTGTCCTGTTTTTAGAGGGACAGTCCCTCTTTTGACAGCTCAACCTGCAGTCCCTCATTTGTACTGGAAAGTCCTGTTTTTTCTCTGCACCGAAACAGCCAGAAAAAGAAACAAAGTTTCTAACTTAATTGGCTTTTGGCACAGAGCCCAGAACAGCCACAGCAGCAGATAAGATACTTTTGCAACAATTTTGAGATAAGCAAATAAGTAATTGTAACAAATTAAGATTACAGGTCCATTGGGCAAAGTTAGACTCACAGCTTAAGGTTAAGGGCACACCTGGCAATTCGGGGGAGATTTAATCGCCTCTTCTTTTGGGGCGACTAATCTACCTGAACGGCTTCCCCCTGTCTTCCGCCGGCTATAATAAAAAATCCGTAGTTGGCCGAAGTTTCCTCGTGAGGCAACATCGGGCGACTTCTGAATACGAATTTAGTCGCCAGGCGACTAAATCTCCCCCGAATCGCCAGGTGTGCCCTTACCCTAAAGGGCAATTCACCTTCATAAGCAAAACTATAATAACTGGAAAAAAAACACAGAAATAGGTTCAACTTTCATAACCTGCCAAATTTTGTAAAATGAACATGGTAATTAGGGGGCGTGGACAAAAAAATTTTGTCTCTCTTTTTATTTCCAAAATGTTGGGAGGCATGAGGGTGAGTGCTCTCTTCCGCCTGCTCAATAATGTAAAACCTATTGGTAAAGTCTCTTTTCTCAGAGTCTTTGTTACATGCTTCTGAGTCATGCACTTGTCACACAAGGGACGTCCCGTGTGGAGCACTGACCAACAGAAAAGGCGTTTATTCCTCACTGTTGTTTCTTCCTTCGGTTTCAGCCCTGGCCCCTCCCATTCCAGGATTTTTGTGAGTGCTGCAGCTGTTCCTACATTTCTCTCCTACTTCCTGGTTCTCCACTAAGAAATCAGTGATTGTTGCCGTGTTGTGCTCAGCGGGGAGGTGAGACTGATGCATTTCTGCTTCCACCATGTTTGTTCTATACGGGGCTGCCTATACCCAGTGCAGAAAGGAGGGGCTAAGGTGGGAGCGGCTGCTGTTGCTTCATGTGTTTATAGTGTGTCGGCTGCAGTCTGGCAACTCCCAGTGGAGGAAGACGAACTAAGGAGGAAGCTTTGGGTAAAAGTCCAAGTTCGCAGTAACAGACAAGGGATCAGGAATAAGTGTAGTCAAATCCAGGCAGTAGTTCAATAGGCAGGAATACGGAACGAATTTTAGGACATCCTGCAGCGAAATACCTGTCCTGCATGCGATGTCCTATGCCTTCGGAATGGCTCATCGGTTGCTTTTACCGTCATTCATCGTCCAAATCTGCAATCACACCTCCGCCCTCAGCCTTCTGCCCTCAGCCCTCTTCCTTTTAGTCCTCTTCCTTCCGCCCTCGCTGCGCAGCCCTCCCCCCCTCAGATCTCTCTTTTCAGCCAACAGTCTTATCCATAAGCTTCTAAAGTGGTGAGCGAGGGCGGAAGGAAGAGGACTGAGGGTGGAAGATTGAGGGCGGAAGGCTGAGGGCGGAGTTTGTATGACTGACGGCTGAGAAGGGAGGGTAGCGGACGGAGGTGTGACTGCAGATTTTAACGATGAGTGACGGGCTTTTTGGCCCTGATGAAAACCACCTTTTGTGGTTAAAATGTGTTGGGGTTTTTATGATGTGATTATTAAAGGGCATGTAAAGGCAAAAAAAATTAAATCCCATTTTTACTTTCTTTAATGAAAAAGAAACCTATCTCCAATATACTTTAATTAAAAAATGTGTACAGTTTTTATAAGAAACCTGACTGTATGCAGTGAAATTCTCCCTTCATTTACTGCTGTGGATAGGAATTGTCAGACGGTCCCTAACTGCTGAGCAGGGAAACAATTATACTTATGAACAGCAGGGGGAGCCCCCACCTTACTTCCCAGCCATGCAGAACTCAAGCAGCTTTGTTTATGACGATCCCTAAGCAGCCCAGACCACACTGAGCATGTGCACAGTCTTAGTCTTGCAAAGATGTTTAACAAAGTTACAAGATGGTGACCCCCTGTAGCCAACTTTGAAAGCATAAATTATTTGTTTGATTAGGCTTGTGGTGCAGTAAGTTCATGTTTATATTTAGTATACAAAATACAGCATTTCTAGCCTTATTTTATTTTAGACTTGACATGCCCTTTAAATAGAGAACTTAGTATTTTTATTTTTGGAGTGTGCAATCCCTTGGCTTCTATTGTTTAATGGATATGGGATTGTTTGTGGGCTGATTCCAGTGTATTGCCACGTCATTTATTTTCTTAGGGTGTGCATTTCTCATACTTGTTATTAGCACAGTAGCTCTGTCTGTTCAGTAAGCAATACAGTCACATTGTACAGTCACAACCCCCTCCCCCAGTGCTGCCCTAGGCTGGGTACCCTCTTTAGAGCATACCTCCCAACTGTCCTGTTTTAAGCGGGACAGTTCCTCTTTTGACAGCTCAACCCGCAGTCCTGCATTTGTACTGGAAAGTTCCGATTTCTCTGCACTGAACAGCCAAAAAAGATACAATGTTTCTAACTTAATTGGCTCTTGGCAGAGAGCCCAGAATAGATACTTAAAGGGGTTGTTCACCTTTTAAACACTTTTTTTCAATTCAGTTGTTTTCAGATTGTTCCCCAGAAATAAAGACTTTTTTCAATCACTTTCCATTATTTATTTTTTACTGGTTTTCCAAAATTTAAGTTTAAAGTTGAATGTCCCTGTCTCTGGTGTTTGAGTCTGACAGCTCAGTAATTCAGGTGCAGACTCTAAACTGTTACAATTTTGCAACAATTAGTTGATAAGATTTCTCAGCAGCATCTCTGGAGTATTAACAACTATCGTATCAATTCTAACAGCTGCCTGTAATGAAACCCAGAGATTCTGCTCAGCAGGGACAAAGAGAAGAAATGCATCAACTAAACGTATCAATTTAAAACAGTTTAACAGGGGTGAAAACTTAACACTCCAATATAAGAAAAATGTCACATATAGAAAATAGAAATTCATAGTAAAAATTCGTTATTGCTGGTGATCTATCTGAAAACAACTAGCTGTTTGAAGGTGAACAACCCCTTTAAGATACATTTGTAACAGTTTTGTCCCTTGGGAGAAGTTAAACTCACAGCTTAAAGGAGAACTAAACCCTAAAAATAAATAGGGCTAAAATGGCATATTTTATATACAGAACTTATTGCACCAGCCTAAAGTTTCAGCTTGTCAATAGCAGCAATGATCCAGGACTTCAAACTTGTCATAGGAGGTCACCATCTTGGAAAGTGTCTGCAACACTCACATACTCGGTTGTCTCTGAGCAGCTGTTAAGAAGCTTAGGGGTCACTGCAAATTATCAAGCAGAAAATTAGGTTGGTCTGTAATATAAGCTGACGCTACAGGGCTGATTATTAAATTCTGATGCTAATTGCACTGGTTTCTGTGCTGCCATGTAGTTATTTTCTGTATTAATTACTAATCAGCCTTATATTGTGACATTTTTATTCTATGTGTACTGTATATTGTGAGTGGGTCCCTAAGCTCAGTAAGTGACAGCCAGGGAACTAGGGGTAGGAAGAGTAGGCACGTGCCTACAGCGCAAAGCTGGGGGGGCGCCAGGCACATACCTGCTCTGACGCCTACCCCATTGTCCGGTCCCGTCTCTCCCGGGACCGGACAATGGAGATGGGGAGCTACTGGGGCATCTTTGGAGACACAGACTTCCCTGCTAAAGGGCTATGGTTGCCTTGAGCTAAAACATAGAAGCCTAAAACATAATGTACAACATTTCTAGTTTACTTCTTTAGTTTAACTTTCCTTGTCCTTTAAAGGGCAATTCACCTTCATGTAATAAAACATAAAAACTACAGAAATGTGTTCAGATTTTCATTACCGGGCAAATTTTGTAAAATGGGCATGGTAATTAGGGGGTGTGGCTACAAAATGTGACATGCTCAAAAAATGTCATTGCGCTCTGTGCGGCAACGTTTTTTGTCCCTCTTTCTGTTTCCAGAATGTTGGGAAGTATGTTAGAGGTTTTGAGGTAAGTACTACAGGTATGTGATATGTTTAGGTCACCCCTAAATCTGTCAGGATCAAAGATAACCCCAGACAAAGACAGTACGTTCATGCACTTGCTCATAGCTCTTAGGGAAATAAATAATGCTAGCCAAATGGGAGAACAAAGCAGGCTGAAAAAGCAGGCAAGCAACTTCTGGTTTTAAAAAGAAACATCAGAGCGTGCACATAAGTGCAGGTCACCATATCGCCTTTTTAAACCAGACTGGAAATTAGATTTTATTGCATTATTTATGTTTTAAATATTAAAGATAGATAACTTTGTCCAGTATGGCAGATTGGAGGGGGAGGAATTAATTTTTACTGTTAAATAAACCCAATAGGCTGGTTTTGCCTCGAGTAAGGATTGATTCTATTTTAGTTAGGATCAAGTACAAGGAAAAAAAACAGGAAAAAACAGGAAATTTGGCTATTATAGTTCAGAGAGTGCACATTTTTGCTCTCTGCACTAGCAATGTAGACCCCCTGGACCCCTGCAATGATGAGCCTGACAGGAGGGGGTCAGCTTGAGGGCTAGAATTGCCCCTGGACATAATTATAAATGATTTGTCTAATGATTTTTCTCTTTAAGGATGACTGTGGCAATCTTTTCGGACTGCGTGTTCTTCCTGAAAATAAATGATTTATCTTTTAAAGAGAGGAAAGCTTTAAAATCCACAATAACCTCAAATAATGGAGTTATATCCTTTGTGCTCAATCAGAAGGTAAGTGATAAAGAATGCTTAAATGTTTGGGAATGGAGGTCCATCACATACAGGGGCTGCTGTTTCAGTAACTTTAGGGGACACCATCAGCAGTGTCTTTACAGATTAGTGCTCAAAATGCTGTATGGAATTTGTCTAAAATTTCTTTTTAAAGAAATATACTATTGCCCATAACCAGCATTGTAATTCACTCTGTCCACAACACCAAATTCAGTTCTCACTTTCAGGATTCTGCCTTCCGAACCACCTATTCTGTATAAGGGTAACACCAGTGTCTGCTCTGCCTCCATACTGTCTTTGATGGTTGCTGGTTTACTACTGCAAAGAATAGTCTTATGTTTTTGACATGAGCATCCTTTAATACTGTACTTGCCATATGTAACCCTCGCTTTCTGTCACACCGACCCACGTGGCCCTCTGTTCCACACACTCCACCAGTGTAGGGGTTGTTACTGCAACAGGCATAAGGACTCGAACACAGGCAGAGATATCATAACTTTACAATGCTTTATTGATTGGCACTGTCTGCTGGGGACCTGTAAAACAGTAAGGAGAACACTGCCAATTTCAGGTACATCACAGGCCACCAGCCCACCTCTTCTGTGGAACTAAAGCACTGAGGAGGGACCAGACCAAATGGTAGGATATAGACAGGGGGTAAGGGAAAGTCCATTAAGGATTGTGGTCTGGTAAAGATTCTGTTTAGAGTGTGGCTATGATCTTTCCCACAGAGGTTAGCTGCTCTGTTAGAACTATTTATTTCTTAACTAGAACATAATTAACAGTAAAACATTCAAAGGTATATTCTGCACTTTTGGTCAGTATTTTGGTATAGTCCAAGTGATTCTTCCTGTCAGGAATTTAACCTCTTGCAGATCTGAGATATTTGGCGAACATTTATATATTTAAGTTAACTGTGTTAACCGTGTTACATTCACCCCTCCTTAATTTCGCCAAATATTTGTTACACCAACTGAATCAAAACTTTACATAGTATGTTGTGAGACTTACCAAAATTCACATCTACTCATTAAATTGGAATAATATAACATAGCGTTCTTATATTACAATAAGCTATATAGGTATCTGTGCTTACAATATAAGGTAATAGAGCCTTTTCCTCAGCCCTTTAGCAAAGGTTCATTTAAGAACTACTTAGAGGGTGTGCACTACCCTCGTACAGTAGGTAACACAAAGTGCCATTTACACAATGCTTAAATGAGGAGATACTATTTACATATGGTACTAAACCCCTTATCAATTTCTGGTTTTTATGCCACTAAACTATGCATACACACACCATTTGTCTTGCCTTATTTTTGTAAAATAAGCTCTTACATATTCCTATCAAAGCGCTAGTAGAGTGATAGTTTGTTCTATCCTTTATTTGTTAAGGGCATCGCCTAGCAATTTAAGTACTTCTAGCAACTGACTTTCAGTTTGGCAGCTAGATATTATGGCATTCATTGAGCAAATAAGTCTGTCCACTGGCTTTACAATCCTACCAGACCTTGTTTGAGTTAAACCTTCTACTGGACTTTGTGGAACTCTGGGTAAATGGGAAGATTCTTTGTCACTTGAAGCGTGAGTAACATCACTTTGCCTATCTGACTGGAAAACAAAGTCACCTTGTTGGTTACTAAGCTGTGAATCCGACAAATCATTGGGTACTTGTAGGTCAAATAAAACTTCATTTCCAATGCCTTCTGTTTGTGCTGTATTTATATCATTACATGACTGTAGTGAATCTCCTCTCTCTGTATTGTTTATTGGGCTACTACTCTCTTTATTTTGCAAAACCCAATTCAGGGTACTTTCAGTATCTCCATCCTCACCAAAAGAGTCATGATGATCTTCTGCTTCCAAACTGGACACAGTAGAAGAATTGTCTGATGAATCTTCTTCAGGGATCTCTAGAGGCAGAAAATTAACTGGTAGTATTAAGTTGCGATGCACTACTTGGATCTTTCCAGTTTTTGGATCACGTATCTGAAAAATGTGTATTTTTGGATTGGCCTTGACAACTTCATACACTGTAGACTCCCAAATGTCAGCTAGTTTACGTTTTCCTCGTTCTTTTCTGTTTACAAGTAGAACATGATCACCAGTATGAATTTGAAAGCCTTTTACTTTTTGGTTGTATTTCCTGGCCTGTCTCTTTTTTTCTTGACTTGAATGTTTCTGTGCTATACTTATTGCTTCCTGCAAACATTTCTCCATAGATGCAACAAATTCATCATGGCTTGTAACTGTCTCATCCTTTAATACACTTCTGAACAAGATGTCTACAGGCAACCGTGGGGTACGTCCAAACATAAGAAAAAATGGTGGATACCCTGTGGTTTCATGCACAGTGCAATTGTATGCAAAGGTCAGTGTTTGGATCATCTGTGGCCATTTACTTTTTGCTCTCGGAGTTAAGGACCTTAACATATTTCCTAGAGTACGGTTAAAACGTTCTGCTTGACCATTTCCCATAGGATGATAGGGTGTTGTGTGAGATTTTTCTACTCCAGCAATTTGTAGAAGCTCATTGATCAGTTCACTTTCAAAATTTGATCCTCTATCTGAATGTAATCTTTCAGGAAATCCATATATACAGAAGAAATTATCCCAAAGTTTACGGGCTACTTGCTTGGCTGTCTGGTTTAAACAGGGGAATGCATGAGCTATTTTTGTAAAATGGTCTGTAACAACTAGAACATCAACACTTTCATTATTTCTGTCCTCAGCGGACCAAAAATCAATACATACAAGTTCCATTGGGTGGGTAGTAAGAATGGATTCAAGAGGCGCTCTTCCTTCTGGTTCTAGAGTTTTACTGACAACACATCTCTTACATTGTCTTACATATGTTTTAATATCGTCTTCCATCTGAATCCAGAAAAATCTTTCACGCGCTAGAAAGTTTGTTCTGTCTTGACCTTGGTGTCCAGCATCATCATGGATTCCTTTCAGAACTTCCTTTTTTAGAGAAGAAGGGACCACAAACTGGTATCTCTTAATTCCAGACCTGTTCCTTGAAACTCTGTAAAGAATTCCATTGTCCAACTTGAGCTTATCCCAGTGCTTTAGCAATCTCAAAGTCTGTTGGGATTCATAAGAACGTTCCCTACGGGATGGTCTTCTCCCTCTTTGGACAAAGTATATGGCCCTGGAAAGGTCATCATCTTCACTCTGCTTAGTTTGAAGATCCTTTAAGGAGAACTTTGGAAGTGGAATTGATACTTGCTGTATCAGAGTATTCACTTTTGGTTGTATCAGTACTGTGTGGCGTATTTGACCATATGCAGGTTGCAAGTGGTTTTGCATTACTGCTTTAACTTCTTCACTCGTCATCAAACAGGAATTAGGGACTGTATGAAGTGGCGTATGCTCCACTCCTTGGACACTCACTGAAAGTCTAAATGATTCCTGAACTGCATCCTTATCAAAAGTTTGGCAAGTTTCCAACAGATCTTGGTAGGGTTCTGCTACGATTCTGTTGTTGATTCTTGTCTTTACAAATGGTTGACGACTTAGGAGATCAGCTGGTATATTCTGTGTTCCTGCCACATATTTCAAGTCAAAATCATACGGTGAAAGTTTGGCAACCCACCTCTGCTCACAAGCATCCAACTTTGGTTTGCTCATTATGTATGTGAGGGGGTTGTTGTCAGTCCATGCAGTGAAGCGGTGTCCTTTTAACCAGTGGCTAAACTTGTCACACACTGCCCACTTTAGAGCTAGGAATTCAAGGCGATGTGCTGGGTACTTTGACTGGGACTTAGTTAGAGCCTTGCTAGCAAATGAAATAGGCTGGGCCCTCTTCCCGCATTCCGACATCTGACTAAGTACTGCGCCAAGTCCATCCATAGATGCATCTGTTGACAGGATAAAAGGCTTGCTAAAGTCTGGGTGTGCTAGCATCACCGTGTTTTGGAAATCTGCTTTCAAATCATCAAAAGCCTTCTGACACTCTATAGTCCAGTCTTCAGGGCAAATTTTCCTTATAATGGTTTTTCTTTGTCCATTTCTCTTTGACATATGCCTGCCTTGTTTTGGCTCAGCTGTTAACTGGTAAAGTGGCTTAGCTGTTTTCGAAAGTCCTGGAATGAAATGAGAATAATAATTTGCTAGTCCTAAAAATGACCGTATTTTCTTTACTGATGGTGTTCTCCTATCCATCTCCATCAGGTCACTCACAGCAACATTGGTTATTGCTGAGATTTTCTCTGGGTCAGCTTTTATTCCTTCCCTTGTGATGAAATGTCCCAAAAACTTGACAGATTGCCTTAATAGTTTACATTTCTTGGGAGCTAGTTTCAGGTTATGTTCACTAAGCCGACTAAAGACCATCTCGATTCTGTCAATGGCTTCCTGTTCAGTCTTTCCAAACACCAAGAGGTCATCCAAATAACATAACAAACTTAGGTAATTTTGGTCACCGAAGATTGATGTCATCATACGGGCAAAAGTTGCAGGGCTATTGCATAATCCCTGTGCCATTCTGTTATACTCAAACAGTCCAACAGGTGTAATGCAAGCAGTGTACTTCTTGTCATCTTCGTGTATTGGAATGTTATAAAAACCTGATGTTAAGTCCATAGTGCTAAACCAGCAGTTCCCACTAAGAGAAGCTAGAGCATCTGTTTGATTTGGTAAGGGATATGCATCCTTTATTGTACGAGCATTCAGCCACCTGAAATCTGTACAAATCCTGGGTTCCCCAGACGGTTTCCATGCTAAGACAAGTGGTGAGGCCCACTCGCTATTGGATTTCCGAATAATTCCCTTCTCCTCCATTTCGTTCAAGACTTCTCGCATTTTTTGAAAATGTGCAGGAGGGACTCTTCGGTATGGAAGGCGAAAAGGTCGGTCATCTGTTAGTCTTATACGATGTATAAAGTCTTTGGCATCACCACAGTCCAACTTCCCCCTGGAAAAGATCTGTTCATAATGAGTAATTAGTTCTCCCAGTTTTTGTTTCCAGAACTCTGAGACCTCACATAAATCTATATTCAACTCTTCCAAACCAAGATTTTTCAGTACGATTCTCATATCTTCATGAGGTTTATATTGCTCAGATATGGAACATTCTCTTTTCATAGAATTACCAGTGCAAGTATTTTCATGTACTGTGTGATATTGTAACAGCTTTGCTTTTTCCTGACAGTCCAGTTCAAAGTCTTCTAAAGCAATACAAGGGTGGACATCAGCAATTTTTGCATTTCTCCGAATGGTTATTTGCTTATCAGATGTATTAATCACCTTCATGGGAATCCATCTGTCACCCCATAATGATGTAACTGAGCGCCCTACCAATACATTACGTGGGCAAGACTTGGAAGTAGTAGGCTCTATAATAACTGTGCTCCCAACTGATAAGCTACACTTCTCTGGGAGTTTACCCCATACTAAATGTTCCTGATGGGGTTGTAAGACAATACAAGTATTAAGCTTTACGGTGCCTACTTTCTCTGGGATCATGTCACCTTTCCATCGGCTTACATTAGCTAAAAGGTGTAAAAAGGAATTTGAATCTTCATCGCTATGCTTTTCAGGAGCCGCTAGCACTTTCCAAAAATCGTCATCTTTTTTTAGCTGATGGATAATATGTTTGATAACATTTGTACCAATAATTATATCATCAGTTTGCCCTGGCACCACTAGTATTGGCACAATCATTTTACAGTTAAACATTTCTAACAGTATTTCGTACTGAGCTCTTGGGTTTACTCTGTTGCCACCACAACCTACAAGTACAATACCACTTGGTGAACCAGAACATTGTTTTAGTAAATTAGCTTGCACTAATTTCTCCTCTACTTGTTCACTGATTGTACAGGCCATTGAGCCACTATCAATCATAGCATTTAGTTCACATTTTCTTGAACAACAACAGTAGTATAGAACAAGTTGTCATATGGTGCGACCCTTTGTGTTCGTTGAAATACTACCAATGTCTTGTCAGTTATGGATTGAGCATGTTCCCTATAGCAATTCTCTAGGTCATGGACATCATGGGAAATTGGGGTTTGTGAATTTGTGCCCACACTACACCCCTCTACATGCAGGCTTTCTAGTTTAACTGATGTGTCAGTTTCCTTTTTGGACATTCCTGCCTCTTATGACCTGATTGCCAGCACAGGAAACATAAATTGTTCATCATACAGTGTGCTTTTGTAGAGTGTTTGCCATCTTTGCATATATCACAAGTATTGTGCCTCCTTGAATGGGTTAACCCAGCTGTTACAGGCAGCACCGGGTGCTGATAGGCCCCTTGAACTGGGATTACCTTCTCTAGCAATGTAATTAATCTCTCAACATTTGTATTATCTTCCTCTTTAATATAAGATGGAAGGTTCTCTTTTACTGGAGGTTCAGAAAAGTGGGAATCAGTTGATACATTTAAGATCTCCCCCTTCTTGCTAGCTATGGTTTTGACTGGCTTACATTCGGGCCTCAGTCTCTTGTCTCTATGATAACTATCCATCATTTCTTGAACCTCACCCACAGTCCACTTTTCAGCGGGTTTACACCTGAATACACACTGCAAATCTGGCTCTGGGCAGTGTCTAATAAACATCATTGCCACCTCGTGACCTGGGTCTTCCACACATTTCCCTTGCCTTTTTAAACACTCATTGGCAAGATCAATGACTTGATTTAAATGAATCCAGTAGTCTAGACTACTCTCACCAAGCTTTGGGAGTGTGGAATAAAAGTCTGCTAATGGGGTTGCGGAGGATATGGCTTCCCCAAAATGTTGCTTCAAGATACTGTAAATCGCTCTTGGGTCACGTTTAATATCTATAGATGGGTTATTTCTGACCCCAATTTTCACTAGTTCTTTTGCACGACCCATAAGTCTATCCATAATCTCTTTACCATGCTCAGCAAGTTGGTAACCCTTTTTAGTAAGGTAAGACTGCATAATTTCCTCCCATTCATATACAGTACATTTATCATTTTCATCTCCCCTAAATACAGGGGGTTCCTTTACTTTTGCATTGAGTATCCAATTTAATTTAGCCCACTCCTCAGTTTGCTTGTCACTCACTGGCGCAGTGTCACCAAGTCTGGTGTTTTGGGCTGCTAACCCTGTTATAATTGAGTGGCTAATCTGTTGTCCAACTTCTTTTATAAGATCGGACAAAAACTGAGGGTTTTCAGATGTACCCTGCATGTAGCTAGCTGCACCTCTGCAATAAGGGTCACTATTTTGTATTGTTCCTCCTACCTGTGCAGCGTGCTGATGTTGCAGTTCAGCTACACCATGACCAGTTAGTGCAGGTGAACCAGACCTGGTCAGTGAACTTTCAGGCTGAATTGCTGACATGCCAAAACTTAAATTTACATTACTTATTTTGTCACGTGATTGAATACCTCTTCCCCGTGGTGCAGGGGTTGATTGTAAGTGCCCTGGAGGTGTTGTGCGATGCTCAGACATATTGTCTTTCTATACCACTTACAGAGTCCTTGTAAAATAGTCTCTCAAACCTTTGAACAAAGTCCACTTATTTGTTTATCAGCTGCAGTTACCGCTGGCGAATATGAGAATCCTCACTGCAAATCGATGAAATCCGAGTCACGGCACCAAATGTAACCCTCGCTTTCTGTCACACCGACCCACGTGGCCCTCTGTTCCACACACTCCACCAGTGTAGGGGTTGTTACTGCAACAGGCATAAGGACTCGAACACAGGCAGAGATATCATAACTTTACAATGCTTTATTGATTGGCACTGTCTGCTGGGGACCTGTAAAACAGTAAGGAGAACACTGCCAATTTCAGGTACATCACAGGCCACCAGCCCACCTCTTCTGTGGAACTAAAGCACTGAGGAGGGACCAGACCAAATGGTAGGATATAGACAGGGGGTAAGGGAAAGTCCATTAAGGATTGTGGTCTGGTAAAGATTCTGTTTAGAGTGTGGCTATGATCTTTCCCACAGAGGTTAGCTGCTCTGTTAGAACTATTTATTTCTTAACTAGAACATAATTAACAGTAAAACATTCAAAGGTATATTCTGCACTTTTGGTCAGTATTTTGGTATAGTCCAAGTGATTCTTCCTGTCAGGAATTTAACCTCTTGCAGATCTGAGATATTTGGCGAACATTTATATATTTAAGTTAACTGTGTTAACCGTGTTACACATATCACTTTTAAGAATGAATTTTAAGCATTATTGTAAATACATACAAGAAGCCAGCAGTTCGTTCTTTGGGCTGTAAATAATAATAATAATATAAGCATCTCCTGATGCTTATCTGCTCAGTTCTGTTGATCATCATCATAAGAGCTATGGAACTGAGCAGAGAAGCATCAGGAGACAATTCCTGTATTATAACTTAAGCATCACCTTCTGAACTGCAAAAGTGCTCAAAAGATCACTGACTGATTTCATATTACAGTTACTTTTAAAAACACAAGCATTTTATAAGAGTCTCTCTCCTTCTCTAATGATATTAATAATGCTGCCAAAACCTGCTACTTCTTCCTTCCTTATCCTATCCTGATTAGACTACTTCAGTCTCCAACTAACCAGTCTTCCTGACTCCCATCTCTCTTCCCTCCAGTCAGTCTTAAACTCTGCTACCAGGACAGTGTCGGACTGGCCCACCGGGATACCAGGAAAACTCCCGGTGGGCCCAGGTGTCAGTGGGCCCTCTTGCTTCTAACCTATTTCATGGTCATTACCTATTTCATAGTGGGGAAAAAATGCTTAATAATGGAAGAATATAGTAAGTAGATATAAAAGACTAGGAGAATAAAGAGGTTGAGTCAGGAGAGGCGGAATAAGAGTTTGGAAAGTGGGCCCACAATCTGAGGTTTTCTGGTGGGCCCCTGTCATCCCAGTCCGACACTGTACCAGGATCCTCCTGCTCTATCCTAAGAAGGAACATGTTCAACACCAACTAAAATCCCTAGCATGGCTGCCTGTTAAGCAAAGGATGGCATACAAAATGCTTCTGCTAACATTCAAAGCCCTTCACTCCTCTGCTCCTCTCTACAGCTCTTCACTTGTCTCACTGTACGTAGCTGGCCATCTTCTCTGCTCCTCTCAGAGCCACTTTCTCTTCACACCATCCACTGTCACCTCTCATCTCAAACCCCTCTACCTTTCTGCTCCTTACCTCTGGCATTCCATCCCTGAAATCCTCTCTCAATCTCTTCAAGAAAAGAGTCTACCTTTTGGAGCACTAGAATATTAGTCTAGTTCTGGGACCCATTGGACAATGCGTCCACCTTGCGCAATTTTTCCCCTCCAATTTATGCCTGTGCCTATGATAAAATAACCTAATCTAATTATATTAAAAGTAATATTAATTTATGTCCATTTTTTAATTAAATTTTTAGTTGTGTTCAGGAACCAAGTAGAATGCATTTGCAATTTTCAAATGTTTAATTTTTAAGTTGAATATTGTTTGGAGTTTATCGCTCACACTTAATTATGAATGGCATAATTATATAATTATACATAACCCTGTTCACCTTTTCTCTGTATTTTAGTGCACTCATGTTGTGGTGAACACCATTGCCTTTTTAAGTGCTTCTCAGCTGAAGACTGTCCAGAAGCATCAGATTCAAATTGTGGACAGTCATTTTATATGGAAATGTCTGGAAGAGAAGTGTCTGATTCTGGACTACCAATATCTGACTGCTGGTGTCACACCAAGTGAGAAGGAACCACAAAGCTGGCAAGGTTACAATGTTTAGTGCATTCTACTTTCAATGGCAGTATATTTCAACCTGCTTTGCTATTCTTTGTCTAATGGTCAGCCATTAGGTTAGTAAAAGGGCCAGTATACCACACTTTCAGCATTAATTAACAATGCTATTGTTTTAATTAAGAAATTTCTATTGTTTTTGTTATTTCTGAAACGGCAATATGAAGCCAGTTTCACTTAGTGCTTCCTGTCACTTCCTGTCCCAGAGAATTTTAGAGGAGCTGACAAACCAATTACCAGTCCACTGTGAAGCCCCTGTTAATAAGCTGCTCAAAGGCTGCTGCTTATAGATATAGCAGATGTGTGTTTGCTTAAAGGGCATGTAAAGGCAAAAAAAAAATCCCATTTTTACTTTCTTTAATGAAAAAGAAACCTTTCTCCAATATACTTTAATTAAAAAATGTGTACCGTTTTTATAAGAAACCTGACTGTATGCAGTGAAATTCTCCCTTCATTTACTGCTGTGGATAGGAATTGTCAGACGGTCCCTAACTGCTGAGCAGGGAAACAATCATACTTATGAACAGCAGGGGGAGCCCCTGCCTTACTTCCCAGCCATGCAGAACTCAAGCAGCTTTGTTTATGACGATCCCTAAGCAGCCCAGACCACACTGAGCATGTGCACAGTCTTAGTCTTGCAAAGATGTTTAACAAAGTTACAAGATGGTGACCCCCTGTAGCCAACTTTGAAAGCATAAATTATTTGTTTGATTAGGCTTGTGGTGCCGTAAGTTCATGTTTACATTTAGTATACAAAATACAGCATTTCTAGCCTTATTCTATTTTAGATTTTACATGCCCTTTAAGGGAAAATGTGTGTTTGTTTATAGAACTATAAAGAATTTGTTTGTTTTTCTTATAAAAGAAGGAGGGATAAGGTCAATGAAAATAGCACAACTTTCAGATTAGTGCTTAAGAATGGCAAAAAAAAATAGAAAAATTTGAAAGTTTTAAAATTAAAACAATAAGCAGAATATAACTTTAATACAAGTACTATTTATTGTGCCAATTTTAAGCAATGGTGTTTAAGGGGGTTATTTATTAAAAATTTCGAGGTTTTTTTAACTATAAAATCTGACTATTTAGTGGAAAGAAAAAACTAAAAATTTTTGAGATTTATTATACCCCAAGGATGGAAAAAGTCTGAATCGGAAAAATCCTCCATCTCAGACCTGTATATAAGTCAATGGGAGAGGTCCCTACGCTATTTGGAAGTTTTTGTGGTCTGCGCTGGAATTAGCCCAAAAATCTGACTATTTCTGGCAAAAATCCGAAAAATTCGGACTTACAAGGAAAAAGCCCAATAAATAGATTGTTTCGGGGGAAAAACTTGAAATTTGGATTTTAATTCTATTTTATCGAGTTTGTCCCAGATCCAATTAAATCGTGCTTTTCAAATAATAAATAAGGTCCAATTGTGGATTTAAGTTTGGTCGGACTTTTTTTAATTATAATAATAATAATATTTAATAATATAAAATAATATATATACTAAGATTTGGATTTTGATAAATAGGCCCGAAGTGTATACTGCACCTTTAAGGTGGGAAACTAAATATCTCTTCATATTTTAGCAGATCCCGAAAAAACTGTCTTCCCCGAAAATGTCCCGACACTGCAAAACAAGGATGAATTATGGGACAGGTAAATGGGTTTATTTAAGTAGTATGTAGATCATGAGTTAAGTCTGCTGCTAGTTAAGGAAGTCCTTATAAGTAACGTATGCCCTATTTGCCCTTATTGAATACACTGATAAACATATTCTTCTATCAGTTTAATAAATCAGTATTTGGTTAAAGAGCCACTGATGCACTTCATTGGATTAAATACGTTGTGTGTTGAGTGTTACAGTTCAGCTGCATCAGACCCCTTCTTCCAGTTTTGTGGGAACTTATCTGAAAAGAGCAGTGGCGTAACTAGGAAACTTCCTCTATAGCCAACAAGAACCCGCCCCTTTCCCAGCCGCTCTCTTTCCTGTGGCAGGGAAGCAGAGAGTGTCGGCACAGGGAGGATAGTAGGCGGAGTCTTGGTGCAGAAGTGGGCAGAGTCTGAGTGGGGAGTGGGTGGGGCAGGGCTGGCCCTAGGCAACCTGGCTGGCCGCCCCAGCCCATGCAACGAAGGGGAGGGAGGAGAATGCGACATAGGGGTGGGGTGGCGGAAGGAGAACGCAGGGGAGGGTGAAAGGAGGGAGGGAAGAGCGACTGTGGGGGTGACAGAAGGAAGGAAAGAGAAGTAAGGGGTGTGAACCCGGCTAGGGATTATATTTATCAAAAAGTGAAGTTAGACATCTCCACAGTTCTCTAGAGTGAAATTCTGCCACTCTCTATTCATTTCTATGGGATTTTTAAAAGAGTATTTATCAATGGGTGAAAGTGAAAGTTCATCCTTTGATAAATACGCCTTTCAAAATTCCATAGAAATGAATAAAGAGTGGCGAAATTTCACTCTAGAGAACTGTGGCGATGTCTAACTTCACTTTTTGATAAATATACCCCTAGGGGTAGGGAGAAGATACTTTTAGAGGTAGCTGCCCAGAACCCCCCTATCATTGTGCCCTAGGCAGATGCATCTTCTGCCCAGGGCTGATCCTATCAAATGTGGGGCCCAATTGGGACCATGTTGGCGGGGCCCCTAGACAAAGTGTTGCTGGCTACTGACACACCAAGTATTTAGGAAAATAAGGGCATACAGGCACAAAATAGAAAGGAAAGGGGCAGACAAGGTAAGAGAGTGAGAGGGATGAAATAGGGGCACATAATAGGGGCACACAGGGTAAGAGAGAGAGGGAGGAAATAGGAGAGTGGACTGGGCCAATTAGTTTGGGGTAGTCTGGGCCGATTCAGCTTGGGAGCAGGCTTGGTTGGATTGGGGGCAGGCAGGGCCTAACAAGGTTGAAGGAAAGCTGGGCCTATGAGAGTTGGGGGCAGGCTAGACCTATGGAGTTGGGGGATAGGCTGGCTTATCAGAGTTGGGGGTGGGCTGGACCTATGGATTTGGGGATGGGCTGGACTCTCAAAGCTGGGGGCAGGCCAGGCAGCATCATGTGCTGAGGGAAATATTATCTGTGCTGCCCTGTGGTGCGGGGCCCCCAGAGGTGCGGGGCCCTATTGGGCCCAATTGGTCCAATAGGCCTAAGGCCGGCCCTGCTTCTGCCTACCCCTAGTTCCTGCCCTGGGGCAGGGCAAGTGGGCGGGAGATTGGGGATCAGAGTGCACGGAGCCCTCTGAAGATCGTCCATCTGTTTAACCCTATGCCCGAATGAGTGGATCACTAGCCAGTTAGGCAACACGAATGACAGTACAAAATGGCCAGTGGACGCCTCAGTTGATCATTCAAGTAGTCAGCCAAATAATCCACTCACTTATAAGAGCCATGGAGGGAGCTAAGGTGCTGATGGCACTGATCAGAATATGTCTCCATTTGGCTATTCAGGAGGATGGCTGACCCCAGGATAGTATAGTTGTTTCTCAGACACTGATATGTTATTAAATGTTTCATTTATTACTGTTAATTCCTTTCTCTTTAGGGATTACAGTGAATTTGATTCAGAAACCTTCACCGACCCGCCAGATACTGAAGTAGCAAAATACAGTTTCTTCCATAAAGTGAGTGTCTGCTCTGTTAGACTGATATTCTGAATATTTTAGTGTTCAGAAAAAAAAAAATATTTCGGTATTTGTATATTGCTCCTCATTGGGCTGAATATTATATAAACATGCCGGAGAGCTGCCATGCTGTACGTTTTGCTGATATATAGGGAACATGTTACAAGATTGAGTATGAAATAAACTTAATGTATCATACCTATGGTTAACATAACCAAAATGTTAAACTTGTAATTTCTTTCATGTGTGGTTTTATTGGGTTCATGACTATGGTCTTAAAATGTGAGAGCCCCAGTCGGAGTGTTTAAATGAGTTGTAAAACGTTTATGTCCATATCAAGGTGACAGTTAAAACAATCTTTTTACATTGTATAAGTGGCTCCGTTGTGTGAGACCCAGCTGATATCTAAAAGTATTTGGTGCAAACTCCTCATGGGTAGCTTTTTACCCATAAAGTGGATCACCGTTCCAGAGGCCACCCCTTTAGACTAGAAGAAAAGAACTTTCATTTGAAGCAACGTAGAGGGTTCTTCACAGTCAGGACAGTGAGGTTGTGGAATGCACTGCCGGGTGATGTTGTGATGCTGATTCAGTTAATGCCTTTAAGAATGGCTTGGATGATTTTTTGGACAGACATAATATTAAAGGCTATTGTGATACTAAACTCTATAGTTAATATAGGTATGGGTATATAGAATTTTAATTAAAAGTAGGGAGGGGTGTGTGTAGGGATGCTGGGTTTTCATTTGGAGGGGTTGAACTTGATGGACTTTGTCTTTTTTCAACCCAATTTAACTATGTAACTATGTAACTATGTAACTATGTAGCTGTAAAGGAGAAGGAAAGGTATTTTTACTTGGGGGTAAAAGTTAGGCACCGCCAAATGATCACGTGTACTTATCTGAAACCCCAGGCACCTATTAGGAGAAAATTGCACCGGCCTGGGGTTCTTCCAACGAGCACCACGGAGCAATCATTTTCCTTCTTCTTCTTTTTTGTCATGGCTGCACATGTGCAGTAGCACGAAAAGCCGAACTTTAACATTCTACTACACATGCGTCTGCCCCGGGAAATTTGAAGAAAGAAGAAGCCAGAAGACAAACGCTCTGTGGTGCTCGCTGGAAGAATCCTGGGCCGGTGCAGTTTTCTCCTAATAGGTGCACCAGCCTGGGGTTTCAGGTAAGTACATGCGATCACTTGGGGGTGCATAACTTTTGACACCCCCAAGTAGAAAGACCTTTCATTGTCCTTTACAGCTACCCACGAGGAGTTTGGGAGTTTAGGAACTGTCAATCATTAGACAGCGGAGTTGATGCAGATGGGGAAGCAGCAGTGAGACCTGAGCAGGGGGGCTCTCTTTGCATTTAATGGCATGTGATTGTGTATATACCTAGATGTACATGGTGACTGTAGAACAAGCCAAATAATATGTCTACTTTTGCATTTGTCTTTAAGTCTTAAATAAGACATGAAATAAACCAGATCAGAATATATGGGAGTGGGAACTGACCTTTATTTTTTGGTTGTCCCTGGTTGTATCCCTAAGATATGCAATTTGTCATATTAAAAGTGGACTGTGGTCAGAATTTCCCGGAGCTCACCCATAGGCAATGCACAAGAGAAAGTCCAACCCGAACCCACTTAGCCTTCCCAAACACAACAATCACCGTCTGCCAACAATGTTCACAACTGGTTAATTCAAATCGATATTCTTTTACAGGGTTCCAATGTGGCATTTTTGGAGTTACTGTGCTTTCCAGAATCCTCTTCATTCCTATTCAAAATATCTAAAGTCATTTGTGATTCCAACGGAGCCGAGGTAACTAGAACTACAACATATATGTGTGTGTGAAAATGTGTGTGGTCTAAATGAAACTTTTGATTTCGTCAAAAAAGATGCTATTTTAAAGGACAGTATCTGAATTCACTACCTCAATGTTGCTGTATTTTACTATGTACTGTACAGGTATAGGATCCCTTATCCGGACACCCGATATCCAGAAAGCTCCAAATTAGGGAATGGCTGTCTCCCATAGACTCCATTTTATCCAAATAATCCAAATTTTTAAAAATGATTTCCTTTTTCTCTGTAATAATAAAACAGTAGCTTGTACTTGATCCAAACTAAGATATAATTAATCCTTATTGGAAGCAAAACCAGTATATTGGGTTTATTTAATGTTTATATGCATTTCTAGTAGACTTTAGACATGAAGAACCAAATTACAGAAAGATCCATTATCCGGAAAACCCCAGGTCCCGAGCATTCTGGATAACAGGTCCCATACCTGTATATTCTATTATAATTAATAATTTATCAGCAATTAGGTTGTAACAGTCTACAGCTAGTAGGCAAGTGAACGGAAAGCCCTAATTTCTTGCTTTCATTGACATGTTCACCTCATGACTAGGACGTCAGCTTTAGAAGTGCCCATATGGTAAAAAAAATATTTGAGGATGAAAAATCCATCTCTTCATCATGGAACGAGGTTGAATGTCAGCCTAAGTGAGGGGATATGGTCTTGTAAGTTAAAGTCAGACTACCTTTCAGTCTAAATTGTTTTTAAATATACAGCATGTGTGTGTATATATATAGATAGATAGATAGATAGATAGATAGATAGATAGATAGATAGATAGATAGATAGATAGATATACATATAGATATATATATTTTACTTTCTCTCTTTCTTGATTTCTGTGCAGCCTGACAGCTCCTTTCAGTTTGCGAACACAGCTGAGGCGTCTTGTCAAAAGTATGAAAAGTGCACTGAAGCTTTAGAAAAACAAGGCTTTAAGAGAGTAAAACGTATTCCACCAAAGGTTGCCCTGCTGACATCTGAGGCTCTGCAGAAGGTGCATATTCTCTATATATCTGACCTGCTTTTCATTCTACGCATATTTAATATTACTTCGTACTATAGACGCTTGCTTTTCATTTCCCTTTGCATAAGTTTATGGGAATATCAAAAAGTGAATATTTTTCTATTATCCTTCCCAAGTAGCTTCAAGTAACATGCTGTATATTGTTATCAATAGGTCCTGCTTGAAGAAGCCATAAATGCTACCAAGTTGTCTCCAGTTGTTGGATATTTTGTGGAAAGTGTTTGGACTGAGGCTCTTGGCCATTTGGATAAAATCCTCTCGCGTCCTGTAAACAGCATCAGTCTGAATGATGTAAGCCTTGTAGAGACTGGAAACAGTGTCTGAAAATCACAATTCTTATATATATTTATCATGTTTATTTCATTTTGACTCTGACAATGTGAGCAGTTGTATCATACATATACCTTGTGGGTTTTGTTTGTTTTCTCCTAATTTATTTCATAGGTGAGCAAAGCAGAAGGCATTCTGCTCCAGGTTAGGAAAGCTCTGGACACAGGAACAGAACCTGGGGACATAAGTAAAGCAATGGCTGAGTTCTATCGGCTTATTCCCCATAAGAAACCCATGCTGGTCAACATTAACAAGAAACTTTTGTCAACAAAACAAGATTTGTGCCAGGTATGGAATAAATGCATGATGTAATTCTACTGTAAAAT
Organism: Xenopus laevis; assembly: GCF_017654675.1. NCBI lineage: Eukaryota > Metazoa > Chordata > Amphibia > Anura > Pipidae > Xenopus > Xenopus laevis. The sequence goes on along the minus strand of NC_054374.1, from coordinate 150,508,311 downwards.
ATATTTCAACTGGAGTAGGCTAGATATCACTTCAGATTGCGGAGCCATTTGATCTTAAAGGGATCCTGTCATTGGAAAACATGTTTTTTTCAAAACACATCAGTTAATAGTGCTGCTCCAGAAGAATTCCGCACTGAAATCCATTTCTCAAAGAGCAAACAGATTTTTTTATATTCAATTTTGAAATCTGACATGGGGCTAGACATTTTGTCAATTTCCAAGCTGCCCCTGGTCATGTGACTTGTGCCTGCACTTTAGGAGAGAAATGCTTTCTGGCAGGCTGCTGTTTTTCCTTCTCAATGTAACTGAGCGTGTCACAGTGGGACATGGGTTTTTACTATTGATTGTTGTTCTTAGATCTACCAGGCAGCTGTTATCTTATGTTAGGGAGCTGTTATCTGGTTACCTTCCCATTGTTCTTTTGTTTGGCTGCTGGGGGGGGAAAAGGGAGGGGGTGATATCACTCCAACTTGCAGTACAGCAGTAAAGAGTGATTGAAGTTTATCAGAGCACAAGTCACATGACTTGGGGCAGCTGGGAAATTGACAAAATGTCTAGCCCCATGTCAGATTTCAAAACTGAATATAAAAAAATCAGTTTGCTCTTTTGAGAAATGGATTTCAGTGCAGAATTCTGCTGGAGCAGCACTATTAACCGATTCATTTTGAAAAATTTTTTTCCCATGACAGTATCCCTTTAAACTGGGTTAATCTAAGCATGAAAGCAGGTTCCATCTGGAAGCTTCACACCCTGGAGGAAACATGTCTTGTTCCATATTATTGGTAACAAAAAGCTGATGGCTTTCACAAGTTGCAGTTTTGGGTCACCTCCTGTATAAAGCTAATATTCATTTCTAATGGATTCTATGGCTTATAAGGTCTGGAGCAAACTACACCATTTATTACAGTAACCCTTATATTGTGTAACTGCACATTAGTTAGAAATATTGGTGGTCCCTCTAAAGTCCTGGGCCTCATAGTTGAGTCTACTGCCCAAGATTCTACTCTTCCAGGCCATAAGTGTGACAGTTGCATAATTAAGGAGAATTTGGGGATCCATGGTTACTAGTATTCCTTGCGTGTCTCTCCCACTTTAGACCTAGGCCACCCATACTGTAGATATGTTAAATTATCGAACCTGAATTAGTAGCATATTTCAGCCTTTTAGATTCAACCCTGTGTGTGCTTTGCTAATGAAATGTATAATATGTCAGACAGAACCAGAATTTTGAGTTTAATGTGCCAATGCACCTTGAAAAGTTGTGGGATTGAGTCGTGAGTTTTTTCATCCAGTGCGTGAATATTCATGCCTTTGTAAAGACACGTGTGTACTGCTAGAACTTGTATGCCTTTCTCACCATCTTTTGATTAAACGCTTGAGAATAAGTTAACATGCGTTTTAAAGACATTGAGTATCATTGCAGCTTATCAGAGATATGGTCAGTGTATGTGAAACCAACTTATCAAAGCCAAACCCAAGTATCCTTGCCAAATACCAAGCCTTGCGATGCCAAATCGAACACGTGGAGTCCGACACTGAGGAGTTTCATCAGGTGTCACAGCAAATAAGGGAGAACAAACACTGGTATGTACATACAATAGCACTAAATATTGTATCATAAATAAGGAGGTTTTATGCCAAGCTTGGCCCAATCAATATCTGACTGAGCCGTGATTAATTCAGCAGCCAATGTCTGCCTGTGTATAAGCACTTTCAATCTAGATAGAAAGAAATATCAGGTCTGTTGATCAAATATTGTGAGGACATTGAGTTTGTCTTGAATCTCGTTGATTTTTTTGTCTCTCTTTTGCCACCCACAATACTGTAAATGCATGTTAATGTTTTTTACCCTCTTCTTTGTATAGTGAGGAGTCAATTAAAATACTGAAAATATTCCGTGTTGGAAAATTAAGTGAAGCCACGGGGTTTCAAAGGAATCTTGGGAATGTCAAGTCACTGCTTCATGCATCTTCTCCAAGTCACTTTGTGGGGATCCTTTCCCGGTAAGAGGGTGACCTCATGGACTGATATAACAGGGAAGAAGAAAAGGAAGAAGAAGATACTGATATTTCTAAGCAACAAGTAGTAACTTACCATCTAACTCAGCAAATTATTCCAACTGTGCACTTCATTCTTATTGTGCTATGGTTAATAAGGTTAAGGATTAAATACACTGGGGGAAACCTAACCCTTGGCTTGCCATTAAAAAAAATAGATTGGTTTAATAAGTTAATAATGTGTATGTGAGATACTATTTCAAGTATTTGCTACCCCTGTAACCCACTGGCTCATTCCCAGTAAGTGAAATGTGATTTTGACATGTCAGATCAGTACATGGGCAATACGGGCTATATGATTTAGTGGTAATTTATTATTAGTATGTTTTTAATAATGTTTTTGTATTGATCTTTTTCCCCCCAGTGGACTGCTCTTGCCAAAAAATGTTGAAGATGATTTGGGTTTAGAGAGAACTGATATTGGAAATCTCGGAAGCGGAATCTACTTCAGTGATTCCATAAGGTATGGAATTCTATTTTTATTTTTCAAGACGAGAGAGGTTAGAACTGGGGTTCTATAGCTGAACGATCAATCCAGTCTTCTAATCACTCAACAGCGTCTAGTGAGTCCCGAAAATCTGTGGTTTGGATTAAAGTCACAAGATGTCCCAATTTCATTGATACTGACAATCAAAGGCAACTTGTTTGTGAATTAAGCTGGCCATAGATGCAAAGATCCGATCGTACGAATCATCGTACGATCGGACTTTCCCATCTCCCAACCCGCCACTAACCATTCAGATCAAAGTCTTACCAGTCAGATTAGTTAAAGAACAGATCAGCAATGTTCTGCCCCTGACAGCAATCGTACGATATCTATGTCCAACCAAACCTAGTGACAGTCTCCCACTGAAAATCGTACGATCGGCAATACACGCAGAGATATTATCGGCAGCCAACAGAAATTTTCTAACCTGTCCGGTTGACCAAACGACCGATCTCCGCCGGACGAAAAATGCCGTGACTCTTCACACACGGTCCGAAAATCGTACGAATCCTCGATTCGTATGATCAGATCTTTGCGTCTATGGCCAGCTTTAAGGGTGAAATTGGATGAATGACCCATGGAATATTGTCGTCCAAACCTGTAATTCATACAAGTAATAAGAGGACTTGGTCCCAATATTTAATTGCCCCGAAAGATTTCCACAAGTCTTAAATTTAGAACTCTGCTCTTCTTTATTTTATTGGTCTGTTTTTCTATTTCTTCTCGACATCTAATAACCCATAAATATATCACATGAGGTAGAAAGAGGCACAAATAGTGTAAGTGGTCAGTGACCCTTGTGAAGTTTTATAAAGCTGTCTGTTACCCAGAAGTACAGATGTAGAGGAATCTGAAGAAGTAGGTGTCTGTCAGTGTTACACATGTATGATTGTGCTTTAATAGTGTGTAGCTTGCCATTTACTGTCAAGTCTTGCGCTCACAACAAAAAGCAACACCAGCTAACTCAGTGGAGAAACGTTAAATTGTGCCAGACAAAGTATTTCTCTCTATCTGTTCTAATATATTTGTTATCTGGCCATTTACAAACAAAGCTTCATCTTGCCAGCAATTAGCCATATAATAATTATACTGTTTGTATATTGCATCTGTTTTCCCTACAGCACAGGTGTTAAATATTCAGAACCCAGTGTAACCAATGGGGCGCGTCTCTTGCTGGTTTGTGACGTGGCTCTGGGTAACTGCAAAGATCTCTACAAAAGAGACTTCTCACTTACTGAAGCTCCAAATGGCTTTGATAGTGTTCATGGAGTCCGACAAGTGCCTGGAAGGAAATCTGATTTTGAGGTAACCCTAAAGAGATTTATCATGTTATGCGTTGTGTGCTTTTATATTCACATTCACTTAATAATTATCCTATCCCTCACTGATCCTTGAGGATTATAGATCAATAGTTCAATATGCAGAGCTTTTGACTGACGAGCGAACCTGATTACATTAATTGTCATCCTGAACCATCTGTAGACCCAAGGATTGGGTATAATATGAAGCTTCTGTTTTTGCACTATTCTATACCAAAAAGGTTAAATGAATTGGCATTTTGCTTAAAGTTTTAATCATAAAATTCTATGGTTTTTGCTATTTTTGAGCTAAACGTGGAAACTGAAGCTACTCCATGTTTGGTCCTTGAGAGGTAAATAATTACATTCCCAGTGCGCATTTAATCTCCCTGCATAATAGACTTTTTTTTTTATTTGTGCAGATGAAATTTAATGATCTACTTGGGGCCACATATGGAGTAGCAATAGTTTGTTTGTTTAGCTGAAGAAATCGATTTCTTGTGATTATAACAAGAGGCAAAAAAGAATGTTCAGCAAAAGTCCTATTCATTGCACTCATGTAGGAGAAGATTGGGCATTCAGGTCTTGACAAAACAACAGCAAAATATACTGTATGTCAAAATTATTTCCTCTCAGTTCACTGAAGCATTTTGACCATGACCCCACCCTATCCCATGGCCAGAACTAGGGGTAGGCAGAAGAGGCAGATATCTAGGGAGCAAAGCTTGTCGGGTGCCAGGCACATACCTTCTTACTGACCAATTCCGCTCCCCCCAAGGAAAGCACTTGTATGTGCAATCCTTGTGCTGGGCCGAACCAAAACTGAATCCTAATTTGCATATGTAAATTACAATCACAATTTTTTTTTTTTTTTTTAAAATCCTTTTTTTCCTTTTCTGCCTTTAATTTGCATATGCAAATTAGGATTCAGTTCGGTATTTGGCTGAAACTTACATGAAGTATCCAAAATAGTGGATTCGGTGCATCCCTAATACACACACACGCATGATGAGGTGGGAGCAACTGGTCCAACTAGTCAACCTAGGCAACCAAATGTGTATAGGAGCACTTGCACTTGGGGGAGTGGAACTGTCCTGGCACTGGTATAGCCTGTAAAAAATAACAGTTTGTCTTTTGCAGCTATATGAGACTATGTAGAAGATTTGCTGATCATGTACCAAAGTCAAGTTTTTTTCATACACTAATGAGAAAATCATAATATCAATAAACTTGTAGTTTTAAAAGCATATTTAAACAAGAAGAAGGATGCATATGTAATGTTGACACTTGTTGGTTTACTCAAACAGGATGATGAATTTGTGGTGTACAGCAAAGATCAGGTGAAAATGAGATACGTTGTGCAGTTTTGCACTGCTAAAGACCAAGTCAACATGGAACATGACAAACTTCCTGTTTGGGTTGAGCCCACGGAGGAAGATGTTGGAGAAGAACCAGTCCAGGCAGAAGGTGAAGCCTTTCATTTGTGTAATTACATTTAATGATGTACATAAACTGAAGCAAAAACGAATATATATCTTATAAAAGAACTTGTGTAAATCAAAAAATGCCAATGCTAAGCAGCAGGAAGCTTCTGGTTTGCTGGTTATGGTTTGGTAATCTCTCATTCCATCATTGGATGGATCTGTATTCAGGAGAATGGAAATGACCATGTTGATATGCAGCAACACTGTTCTACCTTTATATTAGCCAGTATGAGGGCAATGGACAACAGCAATTACTTGACCTATCAAAATATGACACCAAACTGGTACAAAACAACCTCTTCCTTATTTATTCCTACACATTTCTGGACACATACAGGTACATTTAAACATTTCTATTGCAGAGAATAGCAGACTGTCACTGCATCTGCAGTTTGTTATGAAAGTTAATTCTGTGCAGCCTTTTTTTACAACACTTAGCCCGCAATGTAGTTATAGCTTAGCTGGAATAAACATCAGATACATTCAGAGCCTTTCTCAGCTGGGCAATGTTGTGTGGAGAAACAGAGTGGTATTGTGCAACTACACTTTATAATTTAGACAGATAGGATGCCAGAGATTCCTAAACCTCCCAAATGGGCTTATTAAGCACAAGATGTACTAATGTTGTACAAGTGATGTCAATGAGGTACAATGGTTTGCAGCAATATTCAGGTACAAAGCAACTGTACTGTGCAGCACTGTGAAGATGGCTTAAAGGGATACTGTCATGGGAAAAAACATTTTTTTCAAAATGAATTCGTTAATAGTGCTGCTCCAGCAGAATTTTGCGCTGAAATCCATTTCTCAAAAGAGCAAACAGATTTTTTTATATTCAGTTTTGAAATCTGACATGGGGCTAGACATATTGTCAATTTCCCAGCTGCCCCCAGTCATGTGACTTGTGCTCTGATAAACTTCAATCACTTTTTACTGCTGTACTGCAAGTTGGAGTGATATCACCCCCTCCCTTTTCCCCCCCAGCAGCCAAACAAAAGAACAATGGGAAGGTAACCAGATAGCAGCTCCCTAACACAAGATAACAGCTGCCTGGTAGATCTAAGAACAACACTCAATAGTAAAAACCCATGTCCCACTGAGACTCATTCAGTTACATTGAGAAGGAAAAACAGCAGCCTGCCAGAAAGCATTTCTCTCCTAAAGTGCAGGCACAAGTCACATGACCTGGGGGAGCTGGGAAATTGACAAAATGTCTAGCCCCATGTCAGATTTCAAAATTGAATATAAAAAAATCTGTTTGCTCTTTTGAGAAATGGATATCAGTGCAGAAGTCTGCTGGAGTAGCACTATTAACTGATGCGTTTTGAAAAAAACATTTTTCCGATGACAGGATCCCTTTAAGATAACCCTTTATAGAATAGATAGTGGTCTGGATTCCTTCTAGTAGGAATATTCAGGGAGTAAAGGCTAGCCTGAATCCCTTACTATATAGCCATCACTTTAAGGCCAGTAATACATTGGAAGAGCTGCCTCCATCTTTAAATCTTCTTGGAGCACAATTTGGAGCTAATTTACACTACTAGAGTGTCTATGACGTCTCTAAAGGGGTTGTCCCTAAAGGGCTCACTCTTTACTGGGGCCTTGTTGTCCCAAGCTCCCCAGCAGATATCCACCATCCATCCAGAAGATGTAGACCAAACAGGAAAAGACATTGGGGCAAGTTTTTACTTAAGGGCGAAGTGGCCGTCTCTAGTGAAAATTTGACAGAAATCCAATCTGCAGGGACATTGCCAATTTACTAACAGGCGTAGAGGACAATTCGCTAGCGAAAGACTTATGAAGTTTCTTGCCCTTCATTCAGGCAAATGATCGTTACGCCGCTAATCCATTAAAATGCGAATTTTCCATAAGGTTACCCCTTTTGCCAGAGTTTGCTTTGGCCAGGTTATACGTAGTGAAGCTGCTTCCTCCTTAATCTTATGTCAGTGACATCATATCCTGTCTGCCAAAAAGTCATAAAAAAAGTTAAAACGCTGGTTTTAATGTTTTTTTAATATTTTATAGTGGGATTATGTAAATTGTAACTGTTAAGGGTGGTGGCAGACGTGGCTACTGGAGAGATTAGTTGCCCAGCAACAAATTGTTCTCTTCTTTGGACGACTAATCTCCCCTAAATGCCTTCCCGCTGGCTAGAATGTAAATCGTCAGCAGGATGGCACTCGGATCACTTCGGTTTTCCGAAGTCGCCCAAGGCAACATCGGGCGACTTTGGAAAACGAAGTGTGGTTTGTGTACCTACATTTAAAGATCATAAGAATGGGACTGGAAGTTTAGTTGCCTTACCCAATTGTGATACCAAACAGCTGCCTTGGGGATCATGTGTTGAACAGACAACCAGAGAGCCTTTCAAAAATTTATGTAGTTTTATTGGAGCACTACATGTTTCAGACTACACGGGTCATTCCTCGTGCATTTAACAACAATAAGTGTCCTTGGGGACACGAAACACGTCAGGCTTTTATACATAATGTAAAATAAGACTTTTTGTACTATTTAAAATTTGGGCTCCTGGATTCTACTGACTAATTGATTTTGGTGTTCTGGAGTGGTGCCTGCCCTCTATTTAGTTGTGTTGCTCCCCTTTGCTGAAGGTCTGCGGCATGAGCACCCGGTCCCACCGTGGAAAGCGGTAAGCTTGTCCACTTATTCAAAGAATTCGTGCTTCCTATGGTCTAAATGTATGTGGACCACCACTAGGGGTCACAATTGGTTTGTCTATAAATTTTGCAGAGCTTCTCTGTTTGATTGTCACTGAGGAAGGGCCATGCAGTCCCGAAAAGTTTGATCACTGTGAAGTGTCATGAGGAATAAATATTGGGAACCCCCCATTTGCAGCAGGTAAACGGTATTGGCGTCAAACTTTTTCAAATTGTATATTACTGGCGAGTGGCTAGACCAGGGCCTACAACTAATTCCCTAATTGAACGTTCATGTGCATTTAACAACCAGTCAAACAAAAAGTGAACTTTTAAACCAGTGAATAATCCCCCAAAACTGCCTTCAGCTCCATCTTGTGGCCAGAAGGCTAACGGCACCAGCCAGATTTATCAATGGATACTATTATATAATCTATCCACAATAGCACCAAAATGTAGCTTCTCATTGTAACAGTATCAATATGCATTGATAACAAAATAGCAATAGTAGTAAATCATATTTTTCACCAGTCTTAAAGCTATATAGTCCATTTCAATTAAAGTGTTCATATTAGAAGGATTAATCCAGTTTTCATGCTGTAAGAAAGTACAAATATTGTTTAACAACAAATTACAAAAAGATTTTCAGGCTCCAAGCCTCATTCATTCCTAGTGGTTCAACTGATTTCATGCTGCCTATCCACTTAGCTTCATATTTCAACAGGAATTTCTTTCTATCCCCACCTCGCAATGGTCTTTCAACCTGCGCCACAACCATCCATTTTAGACTAGCAGCGTTATGTTTGGCTGTGTGGAAGTGTCTCCCAACTAGAATGTGGGTCTTTTTATCTGTAGGGTTAAAGTTACTAATAGATCTCTTACGTTCGCTAACCCTAATTCTTACTTTTCTCAAAGTCTGCCCCACATACACCATTCCACATGGACAATTTAAGGCATATACCACCCAATCTGAGTTGCAAGTAACGTATTGTTTAAATTGAATTTTTGACCACTCAAGGGTTGTATAATGTAATTACCTTTTGTCATAGAATGGCAGCTGCAGTTTAGACATGGGAATGTACCAAATTCCAGGGTGCTTAAAAATCTGGTGGTAACTTTTTGGGTGCAAATGTCAGCTTTAACCAGTGTGTTTGTTTCTCCCCCTTTTATTAGAAACAATGATTTTTCTTTAAACAATTTACCATATTTTTGATCATGTCCCAGCACAGACCATTGTTTCCTTATTATGTTTTCAATGTTTTTGCTTAATAACCCATAGTCTGTTACAAACGGTATCCTTTTTTCATCCCTTTGTTTATGTTTTTGTTTAAGCAGCTTAAACAAAACATAAACAAAGGGATGAAAAAAGGATACCGTTTGTAACAGACTATGGGTTATTAAGCAATCTTTGGATTTTTGCACGAAACCCATCACAGATCAGGATATCTTCGGGACTTCTACCATTGAATTATATACATCATTATATACAAGGTCATTTGATGCTGGATGTTCGGATTTAGACTTTTTCCATCCTCGGGGTATAATAACTCACAAAGAGTTTGAGGTTTTTTGCTAAAAATTCTGATTTTATAGTAAAAAAAAACCAATATTTTTTTGAGTTTTGGGCATTCGGACTATAACAAATAACCCCTAAGAGTTTGGAAAATTATCTTTTCCAGCAGATCCCATGTTGGAGAATCTGCCTGAACCACGGAGCATAAAAGGCGGCCTCCAGAGTGTTCAAGGCAACCAGATCCCTTTGGAAAATATTCACGTGAAAGGCAGAATGATGGATTTAGTTGTAGAAGTAAGTACTCTTAATTGTTTAATACTAAAACTCTGACCTTCTCTTATTACTGGAAGTAACATTCTTTATTTATCTTAGGTTATAATATTCCAGACCTACATAAACAAATCCTCCGTTCCCATCGAGGCTAAATATGTTTTTCCCCTGGACAGCACAGCAGCTGTGTGTGGCTTTGAAGCATTTATAAATGGAAAACACGTTATAGGAGAGGTACAGTGTTATAGATTTTGTATATATTTGTCATTTGTGAATATTCCTTTGGTGAAATGAATGTAAGGGGACTCTTGTGGCAGGTTAAAGAGAAGAAGCAAGCACACCAGGAGTACAGGGCTGCTATCAGAGAGGGACACGGTGCTTACCTAATGGACCAGGATGCCGATGTGAGTTTGCTTTCAGCTAATATGATTTTGAGATTTCCCAAGGTGATAGGACCCATATAAGCATTAATGAGGGTTATGATGCAAATAAAAGAAGTTAATGCATAAAAAAACAGCAAATAAAAGAAGTTAGTGCATACAAAAACCAATGCAATCTGTAAATGAAGCATGAGATTTAACGAGGTGCTTGGAAAATTAATGAACAAAAAAGCCCAATATATCGTAAAAGTGCTGGAATATGAACAAAACGCGGGTCTCATTTACAATACAAGAAATTGATGTAATATTTTTTTGCTTCAAATGCATTTTTCCTAGAATTTCTGCTAAAGTTCAGCACAAACCTTTGCTCCTAGAAAATCCCAAGTTGCACCTGTGATAAGTGGATATCATACAGATGAGGTATAGGTGTATTTTTTCATGCTCCTCAACTTGCAGGCATATAAGAATTAGTTGGTACAGTGCAGAATTTCAGTAACCGCATTATAATAAAACATGATTAAAAGGCTACAATTAGCTATTACTTCCTCTAGAAAAATGTAGCTTTGAAGCATACGAAATTCAAGGGGTAGGCCACCTTTAAGTTAAATTTTATAGAATGGCCTTTTCTTATCCACTTTTCCATTGGCCTTCCTTTAATCAGTTTCTAAACGGGGGTCAGTGACCCCGGCAGCTGTGTGAGGCTACAAATTAATTGTTATTACTTATATTTCGATTTATTTTTCAGTCTTTCATTTAAAGCACTGCCAGGTTGCTAGGGTAGATTGGGCCCTAGCATTTTGAGAGCTACTCAAATTCCAAACTAAAAAGCGAGTGAACAAAACGCTGAGTTATCAATATACCACAAAAAATAAAAAATGAAGACTAACTGCATATTTTATCAGAATATCACTTGCAACATCATAGTAAAAGGAAATGTAAAGGGGAACTACTCCCATTTGGATCTAAAACCATACCTAACAGCTGTGGAAGGCTGAGAGCACACGGAGCATTGCCTCTGCTGCTCTTACCCTATATTTTTTTTTTCGGCTGAGAGATGTAGATACTTATATACGGTGTACAAAGGAACCTGTTTCCCAGGATAGTGCAACTGTGACAGCTTAATGGTTCCCAGCATTAGAGAAAAATGAATAATAGATGATTACTTTTAACCTTAAAGGGAATACTAGAATGGGGGGAGTCAGTCAAATTGTATCTTTTCTTTACAATTAGAAATGTTGTGTTGTGCAGCTATTATAAAGTGAAGCCCTACTCTGTATTTTGGGGCCACACATAAAGTCTCTGAAACCTTGCGGCGCTTGTGAGGCTTGAACGTTTTTCTGCTTTATAGGACATATTCACAGTAAGTGTCGGAAACCTGCCCCCAAACGCCACAGTAATCATTAAAATCACTTACATAACGGAGTTGAATCTGGAATATGAAACAGTGGATTTCAGCATTCCTGGTACAGTGGCATCTTGGCAAAAGGATAAAGCTCTGAAAGAAAATACTCAGGTTTGTAAAGCTGAGGAGTCAATAACTTCCGTCTTTCATACCATGTGAAAAACAATAGATTGTTATACATTAAGCTACATGACCCACAAGAATGAATATTCATGGTTGATACAGTGGGTGATCCAAATGTGCAGAGCCAGACAAAGTATTATTAACGCCCAAGTCAATACTGCTTGGCCTGTTTTCCCCCAAAATACCCCTCCCCCGTTACCTACTCTTGCTGCTGCCACCACTCACATATTTTCTATACAACCCAAACCACTCACTCACTCACTCATATTTCTCCCTGCCAGTCATGCTTTTAGAATTGCACCCATCCAACAGCTGCACCCTAAGCAAGTGCCTCTGCTGCCTACCCCAGCCCTGCTAACCAGGGTGCTTTTCAGATCTGTAATTTGGATCTCCAGGCCTAAAATCTGCTAAAAAATTTAACTCAATAGGATTGTTTTGAATCCAGTAAGAATTAATTATATCTTAGTTGGGATCAAGTAGAAGCTACTGTTTTATTATTACAGAGAGAAAAAAAATTAGTTTTACAAATCAGAACTATTTGGATAAAATGGAGATTATGGGAGATGGCCTTCCCTTAATTCTGAGCTTTCTGGATAATGGGATTTGGATGACGGATCCCCTACTTACACTAGGAAAACCCACCACAAACTCAATATCACATATTAAAAGACATAGCAGAAATATGAAAGCATAAAACAATATAAAATGACTACACAGGCTTTTAGTAATGTAAGGTAAGGCAAGTGTAGAAGGGGTAAATAAAATAATTTAGATATTGTTTGACCTACCCCCCCATGCACAATATGCCAAGAAGTGCCCCCCCTAACCCCCTTCAAGGTGGTTGCGGGCCCTGCAAGCTTACAATCCACAAGACTCTACCATTGCAGTTGCATTTATATGCCCTTTATTCATATTAACTTGTCCATTTCATGTCCACCATTATAGAAATGTTCATTGTTTTTTGCAGGATACAGTAGAAAAAATCTGTGTTGAAGAAAGTGGTGTGTCAAAGGGGTAAGAATGTACCAAAACAGGTCTAACAATGTTAGGGATGTAATAACCCCACAGCTGGTCCAGGATTCAGCTGTAGCCTTTCCTATTTAGACACATACTTAGCTTCAGGCAAACAAGTCTTCATTTGCTTTAAATCTCTGTGCAAATGACAGCTGTGGTTTTGTATTAAAGGGAAAATGTTGTACATTATGTTTTGTGCTTCTGTACCAGCCCAAGGCAACCACAGCCCTTTAGCAGTAAAGATCTTTGTCTCCAAAGATGCCCCAGTAGCTCCCCATCTTCTTTTCTGCTGATTCACTGCTCTGTGCTGCTGTCAGTTACTGAGCTTAGGGACTGGCTCAAAATATACAGTACGCAGAATATAAATGTCACAGTATGAGGCTGATTAGTAATTAATATGAACAATTATTACATGGCAGCACAGAAACCAGTGCAATTAGAATCAGAATTTAATAATCAGCCCTGTAGCATCAGCTTATATTACAGACCAACCTCATTTTCTGCTGGATAATTAGTGACGAGCCCTAAGCTTAGCTTCTCAACAGCTGCTCAGAGCCCACTGAGCATGTGAGTGTCACAGACACTTTCCAAGATGGTGACCCCCTGTGACAAGTTTGAAGTCCTGGATCATTGCTGCTATTGAGAAGAAGGTTTAGTTCTCCTTTAAAGGAAAACTATACCTCCAGAATTGCACGTATTTCTAGAGAAATATATATGCAATATTTAAAAATATAAAAAAAAACAAAAACGTGTTTTTTCTTGGAATAGTTTTGCTTGGCCAGGTTGAACCTAATATTGTCTGTCATTGAGTCTTTACATTGTTTCTATTGCGAAGCTTTTCTGGCTTTTTTTGGCCATGCCTTCCCTAGTTATTGAAAAGTTACAGTTTTATGAAAACACTGTTCTAATACTCACCCTAGTCCTAGGATTATTTAAATTAAACATAGCAGCTAAAATCTTTTTTTTCTTTGGATGAATTTGATTTGTGTTTGTTTTCTCTTCTAGTTGTTTCTCTCTGGAGATGTCTGTCGAGATGTCTTTCAAAATTCACAGTATTATGAGTTACACTCACAATATTCTAATGAAAGTAAGTCATTATTGTGACTACGATTATTTTTTTAAATTTTTCTACTTCATGTAGAACAAGGGAAAGCTAAGTAGTGGTTAGCAGCAGAAATATTTTACTTGCCCTGACTATTATATGGAATACTCAGAGTCAGAGTCTTTCTGTGCTGTGTGGAAGGACCTGGGCGACTCTTTGTACTGTTTAGACTGCACAAAATAACCAAAAGTAACACCAACAAATGAACGTTTTTTAAAGTAATGAAAATATCATGTAGTGTTGCCCTGCACTGGTAAAACTGATCTGTTTGCACAGAAACACTACTATAGTTCATATAAACAAGCTGCTGTGTAGCAATGGCGGAAATTGAAATTAAGGCTTTATGGCACAGGTTAAATAGTGGATAACAGATAACACCATTATGTTCTACTGAGTTTATCTGCTGTGTAACCTGAGCCTTTTCTCCTTTGAATGGCTGCCCCCATTGCTACACAGCAGCTTATTTATATAAACTACATTAGTGTTTCTGAAGCAAACATACCAGTTTTACCAGTGCAGGGCAACACTGCATTATATTTTTATTACTTTAAAACCCTTAAAAAAATTATGTTACTGTTTCTTTAATTGCATAGTTTGCCTCTGTATTTCAATGGCAAAATACAGTATGCTATCGAAGAAGGAGTAAATAGAAACTATGGGGAGGGTGGGGTTTAAAGGGGCAATAAGCCATCTGGGCTCAAACAAAGTTCAATGAACACAAGGTCTGCCCTGAGGGTAACACATGGGGGTATGTTGGATAGCTTTAGTGTAAGACATGGTGGAAAGACGTAGAGCAGCTCTATACTATAATATTGGTCTGATGAACCAAGCGTATATTACTTATTTCCTTTATTTTAAAATTAGTGGCAGATTAATTAAAATTCAAAAGGGAATTCAACTAGAGACTCCAGAGGTGCCATCCCCCAGCGCTTACCTTTCCTACGCCGGAGGGGGTCCGGGAGGGCCTCATTGCTAGTGCAGAGAGTGCAATTCTCTTGCAGTACAAAAAAAGCTGCTCCTGGGGTACCTTTAAGAGATGCATTTCCGGTTTTAAGCACAGGAGTGGGAGGAGGGACAATATAAGCCCCGGGATCACCCCTGCTATTGATATTTTGTTATTTTCCATTGGTGATCATTTATTGTATTGCAATTCCTGTATAGAAAACCGATTGCAAAGCTGTGATTGCAACTGAAAAAGACAGTTCATTTGACGACGGGGGGTTTCGGTTGATAATTTATCTAGAACCTACCTTCCTGCAGTCTTCATGGAACCAGCCAAGAATGTGGGTGGAAAAACATCCCGATGAAGACAGTGAGGTAAAACAATGTTATTACAGCAAGTGTAAGATATCCAGACAATCATATTTCTAAAATCAGTGAAGGATATTGTGTTTTGATCAATAAAGAGAAATAAGAAAGTGAGATTACTTTTTTTCAGCTGTGAGTCAGTAGAGTGTTCAGGTGTCCAGCAAAGAGTTGACAGTAAAACTGGACATATATTCACTGATTTTGTTGTACAATTATCTGTGTGTGATTATGACTCGTATCTTTGACTATGGGGATCAGGTAGGTTTGAAAATGTCATCTGACGATACATCATGTTGACCAAAACTGCAGCTTGTCTTCACTGCCTGCTGTCAGCTCATGGGCCGATCTGTTGGAGAGTGCACTTAATTGGCCTCCTTAAAGGGATCCTGTCATCAGAAAACATGTTTTTTTCAAAACACATCAGTTAATAGTGCTATTCTAGCAGAATTCTGCACTGAAATCCATTTCTCAAAAGAGCAAACAGATTTTTTTATATTCAATTTTAAAATCTGACATGGGGCTAGACATATTGTCAATTTCCCAGCTGCCCCTGGGGTCATGTGACTTGTGCCTGCACTTTAGGAGAGAAATGCTTTCTGGCAGGCTGCTGTTTTTCCTTCTCAATGTAACTGAATGTGTCTCAGTGAGACATGGGTTTTTACTATTGAGTGCTGTTCTTAGATCTACCAGGCAGCTTTTATCTTGTGTTAGGGAGCTGCTATCTGGTTACCTTCCCATTGCTCTTTTGTTTGGCTGCTGGGGGGAAAAAGTGAGGGGGGTGATATTACTCTAACTTGCAGTACAGCAGTAAAGAGTGATTGAAGTTTATCAGAGCACAAGTCACATGACTTGGGGCAGCTGGGAAATTGACAATATGTCTAGCCCCATGTCAGATTTCAAAATTTAATATAAAAAAATCTGTTTGTGCTTTTGATAAATGGATTTCAGTGCAGAATTCTGCTGGAGCAGCACTTTTAACTGATTCATTTTGAAAAATTTTTTTTTCCCATGACAGTATCCCTTTAAAGGAGATGGAAACCCCCTAGGTGCAAAAACCCTCTCCCTTCCCCTGTGTTGCCCCCCCTCCCTCCTCCCCCCTGGCCTACCTGTCCCCCTGGGCAAATGCCCCAAACTTGTTACTCACCCCTCTGAGCAGGTCCTGTCCATGGAGTTGACAGCTAAGATGTTTAAATGTGTTTATAACAGGTATGAATGCTTTAATAGTAAAAAAGATTTCAGGTTTCATGTTTAAATTGAAAATTACTTTACAGCTTTTTATGTCTGGGTTACAGGTCCCATTTAAAGGGATTCTGTCATGATTTTTATGGTGTAGTTTTTATTTCTAAATGACACTGTTTAAACTGCAAATAATTCACTCTACAATATAAAATTTCATTCCTGAACCAACAAGTGTATTTTTTTTAGTTGTAATATTGGTGTGTAGGTGCATCTCAGGTCATATGGCCTGGTCATGTGCTTTCAGAAAGAGCCAGCACTTTAGGATGGAACTGCTTTCTGGCAGGCTGTTGTTTCTCCTACTCACTGTAACTGAAGGAGTCACAGTGGGACATGGATTTTTACTATTGAGTGCTGTTCTTATATCTACCATGGACCGGTTATCTGGTTACTTTTCCATAGTTCTGCTGATGGGCTGCTGGGGGGAAAGGGAGGGGTGATATCACTCCAACTTGCAGTATAGCAGTAAAGAGTGACTGAAATTTATTAGAGCACAATGTGTCTAGTTCCATATCAGAGCACAAGTCACATGACTGGGGGCACCTGGAAAACTGACAATATGTCCAGTTCCATGTCTGATTTCAAAATTAATTAAAAAAATATGTTTGCTCTTTTAGAAATAGATTTCAGTGCAGAAGTCTACTGGAGCAGCACTATTAACTGATGCATTTTGAAAAAAACACGTTTTCCCATGACAGTATCCCTTTAACACACACAGCCAGACCTATTAACTGAGATTTTCCATCCCTCCAACTGCATAAATACTCCTGATAAAATTGTGATAGGGACCTAAGATCATAAGCTCCACTGGGGCATGGATTTCAGAATCAGTATTGCAATCCAATTAATCCTGAGAGTGACTGCTAGAAAAGAAACTCCTTGCCTCAAGCATTTAAACTGAAAGTTTACTTACAGTACTGCCCACCTGTAATTATGGTCACACCTACTACAAAGGCTCACACACATTGATGTATCCTTCTGTTCCTCCAGGCATGCATGCTTGTGTTCCTGCCTGATTTTGAGACAAACATACAATCCTGGGATTTGACCATCTTACTTGATTGCTCCAATTCTATGGAATCCACTTTCCAAAGTGCAAAACAGATTGCTCTGCTTGCAGCCAACTTTTTTAATTCATGGCTCAGCATAAACATAATCAGCTTTGGAACAAGTAAGTCATACAATTAAATGTTCTTACTGAATTAACAATTAGAAATGTGATGTCTCTTAGTTATTCAGTCTCTGGGGCAAATTCCCTAACCGGCGAAAATTCGCCAGCGACGGCTTCGCAGCCATTGCAACACTTCGCCAGGCATAAATTCGAATTTTCGCTAGCATTACTTCGGCAATCAAAGCAAAGATGCGCTAGCATTGCCTAATTTGCATACGGCTGGAAATTATAAAGTTACCTGGTCGTATATGTTGCAGAAAATACAGTACATTACGTTACACAAGTCCAGAGAACCTTAATTAATAAAATAGAGTTGTTATAATGCACAAAAATAAAATATATTTGGGAGCACCTTCCATCAGGTTGAGAAACAAAAGATGGTGTGCAGGGTCCAGAGTGTATAGCATAAATAGAAAAAAAGGGGGGGAAAGTAGAACCATGAAGTTGCACCTACCCATCTGTCAATTTCAAAGACTTATAAGAGGCGTTAAAACGTAACTTTTAATATGTGTCTAAAACCATACACACAGAATTTATTAAAAAATGGTAAAGAATGGGGGGTCGGAATGACTGGAGACAGGGGGTTTGCAGGTGTATGCGTGCGCCTGTGAGCAGGCGAAATGGGCGTCAGGCACACTCTTTTAAGTAACGGTTAGGCGGGTGTTGGAAAAAGACTTTTATAAGGGGCACAAGCTCACTACCTTACCGGGAGGGATAATCTGTGGGTAAAGCGGTTGGAATATCAGCCTGTCTATATCGCTTCCTTATGCTCTGCAGCACTATCCGGTGTCTGGGTACGAAGAGCGTCAACTACCCCTTCAAAAAACACCGAGGCCAACCCCTTCACCCACACATTATCCCTCCCTTTAAGGTAGTGAGCTTGTGCCCCTTATTAGTCTTTTTCCGACGCCCTGCCTAACCGTTACTAAAAAAAAAGTGCACCTGACGCCCATTTCGCCTGCTCACATACAGGCTTTGTCAAAGGCTGCATGTGAGCAGGCGAAAAGCACGTCATGCGCTCCGGGAGGGGATCTCGTGTGGGTGAATGGGTTGGTGATGCAATTTACTCTAGAGGTTGAAAGGAATGCTTTATAGTCTTTTCCGCCGTATTTCAACCTAAGGTTGGTTGAATATATTGATTAGGCAATCGTCACCCCTTTACCCAGGACACGCATACGCCTAAAACCCCCTGTCTCCAGTCATTCCGGCCCCCGTTCTTCACCATTTTTTAATCAATCCTGTGTGTATGGTTTTAGCCACATATTGAAAGTTACGTTTTAACGGCTCTAATGTCTTTGGAATTGACAGATGGGTAGGTGCAACTTCATGGGTCTACTTTCCCCCCCTTTTTTTTCTATTTATGAGTGGTAATAATGAGCCTCTCTAGCGTTGGTCACTTCGCCCTTTAGGGAATCTGCCCCTCTGTGTGTGACATGTGACACAGTTAGAAGCTGGTTTGCAAAGGAATATTTTCTTCATGTACAAACACTAACGACTATGTGCAAGAAAATGGGCACAATACACCATGTTTTTTTAATTTTGCACCCTGCCATGCACATAGGCATAATGCAATAGGTCTCTGTTTTTGGTAGTGCTCTACTCATGATTGGGGGGGAAGGCATATAGGCTAGAGTCCTGCGCGGGTCTATTTTTGGAACCCGTACCCGACCCACAACCTGCAATCTGCAACCTGGACCTGCAACCCGCATTCTTACCCACTTGAACCTGCTGCCCGACCCGCAAGTACGTTATCCGCAACCCGGACCCGCCACCCAGTGACCATCAAGAATCAGGAAGTGCTGTCATTGTAAACTGGAAGTGACATCATCAGAAGTAGGCGTGATCAGAAAAAAGGAGTAAAAATCGATATTGAGAAGACCCGCACCCTATACCCGCACCCGGAACTTCTACACGCAACCTGTAGGGTTTTGCGGGTAACCTGCGGGTACCCGACCCACTGCAGGACTCTTATATAGGGATACCCCCTCTTACCTGCCTCACACATCCCCAACATCCAGACATACAAGATAGGGAGCACCAGTAGATTACCTTGTGCCCACCAACAATGTGCTCTGCTCCGTATGATGGATGTTTTATGAGGTGCAGAGTGCAGCTTTGAGCAATAGGGTTTTCTGACAATTATATGGGATGATAACAGTATTGACATGCATTAACATTTCTTTAATGCGTTTACCAACCTGTTGCCTAAAACTGCAAAGCTGCTGATATGTCCCACCACTGATGCTGTATATTTTGTGACTTACAGGTTTTAAGGAATTTTGCGTCTGTCCAAAAGAGAAGAACAACTTAATACCAGAGCTGGTGCAGTTTATTAAAGTAAGAGCCATTTCCTTTTTTAAATTGCAAGTGTGCCCCCTGTAGTGACGGTTTGCTCCAGTACAACCCACCCTTAGTAATGATACTGTATTATTTCAGTCCTTTCATTTGTTTATCTTCACTCACTGCCTTTTGGGCCAGAAACACATGGGAGTTACTGGTAGTGTCAGACTGGCCCACCAGAATACCGGTAAAACTTCCGGTGGGCCCACTGACTGTCAGTGGGCCCTCCTCCTTCTAAGCATTTGTTACAATTTCATGTTCATTTCCTAATTCTTTATGGAATCAAAGAGGCCAAATAGATTGAAAAATAGAGTATATCATATATAGAAAAGGTACTAAGAAAATAAAAAAGGTTAAGCGAGAAGTGGAAGAAAATTAGATTGGAGAATGGGCCCATAGTCTAGGTTTTCTGGTGGGCCCCAGGCATCCCAGTCCGACACTTACTGGTGCAAACAGTCCCAAATTATTCGCAGTGGCAGAACTACTAGGGGAACGGGGGGTGCCCCCTGCACCAGGGTCCACCGGCAGTTGACGCAAATTATTTAACTTTGCCAACGGGAGCACCTGGTGCCTATTAATGTGGTACCTATGAGTGTATGATCTCTTCTCTATGTGAAATTTTCCAGTACATTGTGTTCTTGGTCACTTCTATATCTATAATACCTTTCTGATATTTGTCTCTAGTATGTGTAACCTCTTTGCGTTTTACTTTCTAGATGGCCAAACCAAATATGGGAAACACAGAACTCTGGAAGCCTTTGCAGTCCTTATGTTTGCTGGCTCCTTCCTCAGGCACAATGCAAAATGTTCTTCTTATATCTGATGGACACATCCAGAATGAGAACCGTGTCTTTCAGATCCTTAAAAAGAATGCAGGGAAAGTGCGTCTGTTCACCTGTGGTGTTGGGTACGTAGTGCTCTCCCTTTATTTGACATGTATTCTTTGCCTTTGGTACGCAGTGTGGCACCTTCAGATATAGACATGGTGCTATTATTGCCAATTGAATCCACTTTTCCAGTATATTGCATTGTTTCTTTGACTTTGGATTTAGACAGATAAAAATATTATTTGCATAACCCATTTCATTGGTCTGATAACTTGACCAATATCTGCTTTTGGCATTGCTGTTGATGTTGTGGTTGAGGCAAAATCAGATCAGCATTGCAATAGCCATATAAATAACATGTCTGCTCAGCAATCTACACAGTTCACATACATTGTATTTTCAATATGCAAGCATTAAAGAACATTATTACTGCTAAACAGACAAAATATTATGAATTAGCTTTAGAAACGTGACTGAGACTGTGCCCTGGTCTGATGGAGTATTTGCTAATATTTTTCAGTGCAACAGCCAATCGCCATATGTTGCGGTGCTTGGCTCAATATGGTGCTGGGTTCTTTGAATTTTTTGAAGATAAATCAAAATCCAACTGGGAAAAAAAGGTAAGTTTCCTATCAATAAAAGTAATTTCTTAACAAGAAACTAATTATAAGATTTAAATTGAACCCACCATTTTGCAATTAAGCCAGAATACTGAATGTAAACTGTTTAACAGGCTATGATCCCCATTCTTCATTGTTAAAGGAGAAGGCTACAATTAAGTAAGCTTTATCAGAAAGGTCTATATAAATATACCAGCCAACCCTCAAAGTAATGTTGTTCTGAGTCCTCTGTCAAAAGAAACACCACATTTCTTTCCTTTTATTGTGTACATATGGGCTTCTGTATCAGACTTCCTGTTTTCAGCTTAAACCTCCAGGGCTAGGGCTTGAGCATGCTCAGTTTGCTCCTCTCTCCCTCTCCCTTTTCCACCCTCCCTGCTGTAATCTGAGCCCAGATCTATGAGTGAGCAGGGAGAGACTTAGGCAGGAAGTGATGTCACACCAAGCTAATATGGCAGCTGCTATCCTAAACAAACAGAGAGAGCTTCTAGACCTGTTTACTCAGGTAAGGTTAAACATTCTACAGAATAAATGTAGCATTCTAGCTTGCACTATTGTGGCTAATCTATTGGCAATAAACTGCTTCGATAGCTTTCCTACTCCTTTAAGGAATTTTGAAAGCTTTGACGCTCACTGGCCGACAAAGCTGCACTTATAGTGATACCCTAAAACTGGTCCTAATAAAATGACACTTATAACTTCTTTTCACAGATGGAGGCACAGCTGGAAAAAATGAATTCCCCTGCATGCACCAGTGCATCTGTTAAATGGGTGCAGTTCAGTGAAAATGATCCAGAGCCTGTGCAAGCCCCGGCACATATACCGGCTTTGTTCAAGAACAGTTGCCTTCTTGTTTATGGTTTTGCTCCTCGTTGCACTCAGGTACAGATTTTCTCTTGTCCTGTTGAATTCTGTTTCACTTGGACCACAGTTGCTTTCCCCTATTGTTCTATGCTGCGCATAAGTTTATTAGACTTCAGAAATATCTGTGTTGATATGTTCGACCTCTCTCTCTCTCTCTCTCTCTTACAAATGTAAAATTTTCCCTTTAACTGACACATTGCTAAACATTGGTTGAAGTGCAAAATATTTTGTTTTGAAGGTACAGTATTCAATATTAGCAGAAATCCATGCACCTGCCTATGCAGTATCTCAATCTGAAACCAAAAATACAAATATGAAGTAGGTCCTGCTCTTACAGCTCTTTTGGGAAAGCTTTAAACTGAATGCTGAAACATTTTTAATGACATTTACTTCCATTCAGCAGCAAAACATTAGTGGCTTTGGAGACAGTTGGAATTCCAATATATCCCATAGTTGTTTAGTTGAGTTCAAGGCTCTATGCAGGTACCTTAGGTGAGGTATACATTTTGCTTGATGGCGCTATCACATCTTGATCTATTGATACCTAATGGAGATTATATGGGAGCAGGAATGGGTATGGCCGTGGTATGGGTCTAACCCATAGCAACCATGCACCGGCAGCCTATTCCTTCCCCCTCCTTAGCAACTATGCACCTGTAAGTAGTTATTGGTCTAGAGCAGTTACAGTAAAAACAAACTGAAAACAATTTGCCCCGTTCCTAACAATCCTCTCTATGTATATATAGTCCTTGCATGGTACCACTGTGAAGTGTAGCTGGGCATGACCTCCAATTTGGCAATTGGAAATTTGCAGGGAATACTGTAGTTGATCCATTGTATTAAATAGATTTTTTATTTTTTTTTTAAAAAAACCTTTTACATTGTAGGCCAAGCTACAAGCATTAATCGATGACAAAGAACTGGACACTATGGCATCGACTACCGAATTACAGAAAACCACAGGAACGGTAAATATGAGGACGTGGGTATATTTTTTATTTTGCTCGCAGTTGTAAAAATGTTAGGATTCCCGAACCTCTACTTTCCCTGTGTATAATAGTAAGCTGTAAGACAAATCAGAGTTAGCAGAAAAATGACTTTTTCTTTGTTTACGCATCACTTTGTGGCCTTATTGGTGCCACATAGTTACATAGTTAAATCGGGTTGAAAAAAGACAAAGTCCATAAAGTTCAACCCCTCCAAATGAAAACCCAGCATCCATACACACACCCCTCCATACACTTACATAAATTCTATATACCCATATCTATACTAACTATAGAGTTTAGTATCACAATAGCCTTTGATATTATGTCTGGCAAGATATCACCCAAAGCATTAATAGAGGAAAACAGGTAAGTAATACAAGAGCACACGTAAAATTCATTCTGCTATTGGTTCTTTCTCCTCTATATATCATTGCTGTGAGATTTATTTGACGGTCTGGCTGGAGCCCCCCCTGAGATCAATGTAAACTGAAAGTAAAATGATATGTTTGGCATCTGGGACACAAGAGTTCCAATATCTTGTTCTGGGTTGTCTTGCGCGTGTCTATGCAGTCCTTGAACATGTTCCCAGCTCATTTATTATGATGAGGTCAAGGATGGGCACACAGTAAATCCAGTTAAAGTATTGTATCAAAATGCAGGCCTCCTGTTGGGTGCAGGTCTAAGGACAACTCAACCAAAACCACACCATCAAATAAGGTCTGTTTACTACTTCTCGTCATTTTCCTTCTATGCAGATGCTTCATAAACTGACTGCAAGGGCTGTTATTAGAGATTATGAAGATGGGTTCCTGCACGAGAAAGAACATGAACATGAGGTTTGCATCATATTCATAAAAAACTATCTTTATCAGTTTTAGGATTAATCTAGAGCTTTCTTGTCCATAAAATAAATTGAATTCAAAGGCCCACTCTACTTCCACCAATGGGTTTTATCACTCCCCATTTGAGTAATTCAAATAGCAGATATCAAAATTTTTGTAGTCTTAAAGACCAGAAATGATTATTTAAGATTATGGTATGTGTCTTCCACCTGCTCTGCATTTGTCTCCTTTATGTAGATGAAAAAGCAGCAGACAAAGTCCTTAATTATTGAGCTGAGCAAGAAGTACTCAATTGTCACTCAGTTTACAAGCTTTGTTGCTGTTGAGAAACGGGTAAGTAACCGAGTTCTTTTTTGTCCAATGTCATTTAATTGGCTCATGCTGAAAGTGATGCAAGTGCCTGTGTGATGAATAAAATTAACTTTTATTTCTCTTATAAAGCTTTCAGTGCTGATTTTTGCACTTGGAAAGTACACATTCTGATTTGGTTATATATCCCTCCAAACTGCAGGATGGCCTCCATATGAGATTTCAAATGTACGGGGCAATAAGAATTAAACTGTGCATATATATAGTGAAAAATGTGCCTCCTATTTACAAAAAGTACATATAAATTGTGGTTATTGATGTCATCAGTTATATAATCAGTGCTTAGTAATGTAAAAGGGACACCACTCACTGAAACCTATGTATTATTATAATTAATATACCCCCTATTCTAATATAATATAATATTCTAATTTCATAACCTATATAATTAATATACCCCCTATTCTAATATAATATAATATTCTAATTTCATAACATATATATATATATATATATATATATATATATATATATATATATATATATATATATATATATATATATATATATATATATATATACATGTCGAAAGCTGCAGCACACTGGGATTTATCAAAACAAAACTTATTTTATTGGATCGACGTTTCGGTCCACACAGGTCCCTTGCCCCCCTCCGTACACCCGGAAACTGTCCGGTAATGTACCCCTTGCTCCCCCGGTAGTTCCGCCACTGTATATACATATATATGTGTGTTTATTTGTGCACCATTTTTTGGTTTTGTGCGTATATATGTCTAAGTGTCACAGGCAGGCTAAATTTACAGGCAGCCTGTTACGTACTGTATGCGGGGAAGCCCGTGTACTGCCCAGAATTATTTCTAAGTGAACAAGAGAGCCCTGCCTTTCCCCGGTATTCACCGACGCCCTTTTGGGGCCCCAGACTTTCTGCTGCGGATAAAGGCAGGGATCTTGAACATGAGCAAAGTGTACCAAAAGATGAAAGAACCAGGGTAATGGCGGACCCAGCAGAGTACAAAAGCTGGCAACAAGAATAGTCAATGAACAGTGAAGATTCAAAAGGCAGGCGGCAAGAATCGTAGATTTCAGGATAGTCAAGAAACAGGCAAGGTTCACAAGGCAGGCAGCAAGAATCGTAGTCAGGCAGGGGTCAAAACCAAAATGGAAATCCAAAATATTGCTTAGCAGGTTCAGGGGAGCTGAAGATAAGCTTGAGCAAGTATTTTTGACAGAGATGGGCTTTTTAAATTCAAATTTGCTGGGAAGCGTGACATCACCACCGCCGCTGTCTTCACAGTGCATTGCTCATGCGCTCTCCGGAGTCCGGACACCAGAGCTGGATAGACTCTGGGAGCCAGACGGGCTTCAAGGTAGGGGCACACGCCGGTCTCCCGGAGCGTGTTACACAACCTTAGGTCTGAGAGGTGTGCCACCATATGGTGCAAGATAGTGTGGCTGCCACAACAAGGCTCTAGATGCAAGGACAACAGTAACCATGTGTACGGAACGCATTTTAGGACATTCTGCAGTGAAATACATGTCCTTCATGAGATGTCCTATGCCTTCGAAATGGCGCATCGGTTTCTTTTGCCGTCACTCATTGTCCAAATCTGCAATCACACCTCCGTCCTCTAGCCTCCCTTCTGAGCTGTCAGTCATACGAACTCCGCCCTCAGTCCTCCATCCTACACCCTCAGTCCTCTTCCTTTCAGTCCTATTCCTTCTGCCCTCCCTGCTCAGCCCTCCACCCTCTTTCTTTTCTTCAGCACTTCCCCCTCAGATCTCCCTTTTCATCCGACACTCTTGTCCCTAAGTTTCTAAAGTGGTTAGCGACGGCGGAAGGAAGAGGACTGAAGGAAGAGAACTGAGGGCGGAAAGCAGAGGACTGAGGGCGAAGGATGGAGGGCTAAGGGTGGAAGACATTGGGCAAAAGGCTGAGGGCGGAGTTTGTATGACTGATGGCTGAGAAGGGAGGGTAGAGGATGGAGGTGTGAGTGCAGATTTGGACGATAAGTGACGGTAAAAGCAACCAATGCGCCATTCCGAAAGCATAGGACATCGCATGAAGGACGGGTATTTCGCTGCAGGATGTCCTAAAACGCGTTCCGTACATGTGGATTACTCATTGTCATGAATTCCTTGGATCCAGTCCATAGGCCACTTGTTCTCCTACTCTGCTCAACAGTCTGTGCCACTTAAAAGGAAAAATGGCCAGTATATAGTTCATTTTTATTTAATATACCAGCTCTTTCCATCTTATGTGCGTAAAAATATTTTCCTTCTGTGTTTCATTGAACAAGAAGTCCTGGTTTTTGTTGCAGCAGATTTAGCCCCTCTCATCCTGTTGTCTGGAAATGGTACAGAAATACTAAGTGCGCATAAGATATATGAATATGCCTTTTTATTACATTCAGGATGCACAAGAGAAACCAAAGGACTATGTACCAAATGTACTTGAAATAATATCTGCAGAAGTTGTTGATATATTACCATACATGACATGGGAAACAGAGAAGAATAAAAAGATAGGTGTGGTGAGTACATCCTGTTGTGTGCTGGTGTGTACCTTTACAGGAAACTGTAACCAAAGTATATGTTGCACATGTGGGTACATCATTAATGATGTATGTGTTGCAAATGAATACATCAGTGGGGAAAATGCCTTGTCTAGTTGCAATGCATTGAACTGTAAAGCCATTGGCACACATGGTCATATTTGGGAGTTTTGCCCCCTGTGGTTTCCCAGAATTCACTACCATGGCCTCTGCTGCTTTCAAATGCTAACATGGGGTATGCAATTCTCACACTTGCTCAGAGATGCAATAAAGTTCACCTTCAAAGCAAGGTATCACTCCAACTTGAGCTCAGCAGTAAAGAGTGACTGAAGCTTATCAGAGCACAAGTCACATGACTAAGGGGACCTGAGAACTAGGAACATGTCTAGCCCCATGACAAATGTCAACATTAAATATAAAAAAATATATTTGCTCTTTTAAAAAACCGATTTCAATGCAAGATTATGCTGGATGAGTGCTATTAACAGGCATGAAAACTTGTTTTCCCAACTACATGGTCATCGGAAGCTGAAAAACCTTCCTCCAGCTGATCAGTGTTTGATAGCTTCACTGAAATTAGTAAAGAAGCATACTGATAGGCTGGAGTTGGGAAATGCAATTGCATGGAAGAAGAGGTTGTTGTTGGTTTATTTGCCTAAAAGGTAATCTTGTGAGCTTTGTGGCAATTTTCTCAAATTACCTCAAAATGCCATGTGTCTTAAAGGAGAACTAAAGGTAACTAAAGAAGTAGGTAGAAATGTTGTACATTATGTTTTGTGCTTCTGTACCAGCCCAAGGCAACCACAGCCCTTTAGCAGTAAAGATCTGTGTCTCCAAAGATGCCACAGTAGCTCCCCATCTTCTTTTCTGCTGATTCACTGCACATGCTCTGTGCTGCTGTCACTGAGCTTAGGGACCCACTCACAATATACAGTACACATAGAATAGAAATGTCACAATATAAGGCTGATTAGTAATTAATACAGATAATTACTACATGGCAGCACAGAAACCAGTGCAATTAGCATCAGAATTTAATAATCAGCCCTGTAGCATCAGCTTAAATTACAGGCCAGCCTCTAAGAATAGTCGCCGGCGTCTAAGAATGGTCGCCAGTGTCCAACAATAGTCTCCAAGAATATTCACCAGTGTCCAAGAATGGTCGCCGGCATCCAAAAACGAGACTCCAGTACCTCCAATGGGAGCAGAAACCCTCAATTTTTTGATTGAAACTTACCAGAAGCTGCTGCATTTCTCACCCTAGGCTTATACTCGAGTCAATAAGCTTTCCCAGTTTTTGGAGGTAAAATTAGGTACCTCGGTTTATACTCGTTACGGCTTATACTCGAGTATATACGGTAAAGGCAAAGCCTGAGGATGGTGTGCTTCATATCCTATTATTCAAGAGTACGAAGTAGTGACAGTGAATATAACATAATATTATTTATGTGCAAGAAATTATTTCAAAGTCACTTTATGTCAGTAGATTTGTCCCCAACCACTTTCTTTCTAAGATCCATTCATGGACAATAATGTTATGAATGCAGGTTACACAAAATATTGCCATTGTATGGGATAACCACACTGATCATAAACTGCCCACTAACATAAGACACAATATGTATGCCTAGGCCAATGGTTGTTTTAATGCTGAGGAAGGATGCCAGTAACAGTGAGTATAATATGATGCTTTGCATTTGCAGGATTTCCCTGGGTGGAAAGAAAACTTTTGTGTAAGTACAGTCATTTATTCTTCTTCTTTAGACTTCACAGATGACTTTTACACTAAGGCTAGGGCCAGACAGGCTGAAACTAGCCTGCTGAAATCTAGCAGTGTCCACTAGCCTTGTGTTGGTTTCGGTGAGAACACACTCAACAGATTTTGGTGAAGAAAAGTGAGACCTTGCAATTTGTTCCAAAATCCACCAAGTAAATTTGTGCCGGAGCCAACACAAGGCTTCTGGGCATGAAACAAGAAGAGGACACAGCTAGCGGTCAGGGGATGAAATCAGCCTGTGGATTTTAGCAGGTTGATTTCAGCCCCGTCTGGCACTAGCCCAAGCCCTGTTTTTCCAGGGTCAGTTTAAAGACCATAATATTTTATTTTTTTTTGTATTTAAAATTTTTATTTTCAAATATCAGCATATAGCAAATATTGGCACATAGCAAAACTCAGAATCTGCAGGTACTGGACAATCCCCAGGCTGCAGTAGTATTGTGGCACATGGGTACATAACATGTATTCCTGAGTTGCATAATAGAGTAGCCCAAGTAGCTGACAAGAAAATTATACAAAAATAAAAGAAAAAGAAATAGAAAAAGGAGTAAGAGAAAAGAAATAATCAAAAGAAAACCAAAAACTAAGTAAACATTTGCCTATAACACTTGTGAGTACTGTCGACATTTCTGCACTAACTGGTACAGCATTGGGTCAAGGAAATTTAGGGATTCAGGGGTTGGGAGCAGTCTGTAGCCGGAAGAGTGAGCCCATACACAGGAGATCTGCACGCCAGTGTATCCAAAATGAACCGCTCTGGCCGTGGCTTGCAGGCACTTCAGGGGATAGAGAGACGAACTTCAACGGACAACATGGTAATCACGTGACGGGATTCCCCTGAGTCAGAGTGGGAGGACATGCAAGAGAAGTTAGGTTGAGGAAATATTTCGGTATGATAACCAGGGGGACCAGCCTTTGTGGAAAGATTTCTGCGCACCATTTGTGTAGCTAGTTAATATCTCCAGAATGAGGACATTATCCAGCCTCCTTTTAACCTCAGGAAAGTCCAAGATGGGGGACTTCCAGGCTGCAGCGATGACCTGCTTGGAGGCAGAGAAGATATGTGTTATCGGTTTCCTGGTGAATTTGTTCATTCTTGGGATTCGCTTGTTGATCAATGCTTCCCCCGGATCCTTCTTAAGTGAAAGCCCTGTCACATTTGTAATCATCGTGTATATTCGTATCCAGAATCGGACTGCTTTGGGGCATTCCCACCATATATGTAGAAACGAACCGTGGTGGCCAAAGCTCCGAAAGCACAGGGGGGAGCAAGCAGGGTACCACTTTGCCAATTTAGAGGGGACCATGTACCATTGGTGTAGTACCTTCTGGGAGGTTTCCTAAATGGAAATATTCACCGAGCAGTGTATATTGTCTTTAATGAAATCAGACCATTGATCTGCCTCCATGCAGATATGCAAGTCTTTCTCCCATAGTTGAATAAATCTTAAGTCCTTGATAGGAGCCAGGTGGATCAAGTGATCATATATAGTAGAGAGTGCCTTCTCCCGTGGGAGTATTTGTAAGCACATTTTCTCAAACATGGTGGTGTTAGGAAATTTCTTGTCAGACCAAAGGGAAGATATGTAGCTTCTGATTTGCAGGTATCTATAATATTCGAACAAACGGTTTGATATGCGCTTCCGTTTAAAAAATAAAAATAAATACACCAACTTTCAGTATCCCCCAGTTGTCCCAAAGTTTCCCTATAGTCCACCAGGGTCCGGAGCCGAAGATGGTAACCCAGAAACCGCTTCCACAGCTGGCGATCGCTTCTAAGCTTTAAAACAAAGAAGAAACAAAAACCGCACCAATGTGAAAAACTTTTAAAGCCGGTATCAAGGCCCTGCTCTGGTTACTACTTACAGGATTTCCCGGACACGGCTTGCACACAAGAACAGATCTGCGGTGAGGTAAGTCTCAGCTTGTCCTCCTATGCGATGCCGCTGGTGTACTTCACAATTCCACGGTCCTATGCGCTAGCTATCTCTGCGATTCTGTTCCTGAGCATTCAAGTTGATTCATATCCCACAGTCTTGGCGTCCTCTCATACACTTCCCAGGTCAGTCAGGGTCAGGCACTCACGAGTTGATCAGAGGATTGGGAATGCCTTGTGCTGGGAGATTATGTAAGCAACGAAGGGATACTCAAATAGTTGAAGGTAATTTATTTAGAACATAATAGTCACTTACACTTAAGAATACTCTGCCTAACGCGTTTCGTGAGTCAATCACTTCATCAGAGGCTAAAATTTACTCTACTCGGTCGCTCCTTTATGACCTGCCTAATTGGCATAATTGGTTACCTCATCTCACCTGCAAACGAATTTCGTTCAGGGAGAAGGTAAAACAGGAACATATATTTTCAATAATACATTTAAAAATTTAAATACAGTTTACATAGTTAAAAATGCAGATTTTCAAGATAAAACTTTTATAAATATTAATAACAATTCACTCAAATAAAACAATTTATATCGAGATCTATGTTTAAACCCATTGGTTGTAGTGTTTTTAAGGATATTATCCATCTAGTTTCTTCTTGTGATATAATTTGAGTATTGTCACCACCTCTCCAAGATTTTTTCTTATGTGCAATTCCCATAAATTTTAATTCACTAGGGTCACTGTTGTGATGTAGGGAGAAATGTTCTGATACGCTATGTGTTTTTAATCCTTTTTTTATGTTTCTGATGTGTTCCGCTATTCTTAACTTTAGTTTCCTGGTAGTTCTTCCAACATATTGTTTTTTGCACGGGCATTCCAATAAATATACAACATTAACTGAATCGCATGTTATTAGTTGGTTAATTTTGTATTGCTTATCTGTCTGATTGGATTTAAAATTTTCCCCATTTCTTGCATTGCTCCTTAGCGTCTTACAGGCAATGCAATGCATACACTTAAAAAAACCTTTGTTTTTACCCAGCCAGGTGGGGTTGGTTTTCTCTTTCCTCAGATAACTCGGGGCCAGTGATTGTCGTAATGTATTTGGTCGAGTAAAAACCATCGATGGTCGTTCCCCAATTTCCCCCCGCAAATCCTTATCCATTTGTAAGATGTGCCAATGTTTTTTGAAAATATTAGTGAGCTTGTATCCCCCCCTTACTAAATTTGGTGATAAAGGGTACACATTTCGAATCTTTTTCTCTGATTTTTGTCCCCAAAAGTGTTGACCTATCAATTTCATCTACTGCTTTTATTTATTCCTCTATCAATTTCGGATCATATCCTTTTTCTAAAAAATCAGTTCTCATAAGCTCGCAATTTTGTTTATAATCAAGTGGGTCCGAACAATTTCTTTTTATCCTGCCAAATTGGCCCCTCGGTATATTATTTAACCATTTCTTGTGGTGTCCACTATCGTATGGTATATAACCATTACAGTCTGTTTCTTTTTTAAACAGACGTGTTTTTAGACCCTCTTTTGTAGTATAGATGTTTAGATCCAGAAAATTGATAGATGTTTTGCTGTATTCATAGGTGAATTTTAGATTAAAAGTATTGTTATTTATATTTTGTATAAATGTTTTAAGGAGTTCCTCACTACCTTTCCAAATGATGATACAGTCATCGATATAGCGCCTCCAGGTGATTAGGTTGGTCTTAATTCGTAACATCGGTTCTATAATAATTTTCTCCCAGTACCCCATAAAAAGATTTGCATAGCTCGGGGCGAACTTACTTCCCATAGCTGTGCCGTTACCCTGGAGATAGTACTCCCCTTCATACCAGAAATAGTTATTTTGAAGTATGAATCGAATGCCCTCTATGATGAATTCTCTTTGGGGGGCTAGAATAAGGCTATCATTCAATAGAAAATGTGTGACTGCTTCTATGCCCTGATCATGGTTAATACAGGTGTATAATGATGAGACATCGCAAGTTACGAGAAAATAATCCTCACACCATGTCTCTTTCTCTATAAAGTTTATGGTGTCCTTTGTATCTTTAATATAGGACGGTAATGTACCCACATATTTCTGTAAAAAATTGTCAATGTATTTGGATAAATTACTGGTTAGTGACCCAATCCCTGAAATAATTGGTCTCCCAGGGGGGTTTTGTAAATCTTTATGGATTTTTGGTAAAATATAAATAACAGGAATTTTGGGATATAGAATTTTTAGAAAATCTTTTTCTTTATTATTGATAATGTCCTGAGAGAATGCGTTATCAATTAAACTAAAAAGACTCTGTTTAATGCTTAAAGTCGGATCCCCTTTAAGTTTTTTGTATGTTGCTGTATTGCTTAGTTGTCGCACTACTTCTGTTGTATATTGTTGTATAAATAGTGACCCTAGTGAATTAATGGGAAAATTTATGGGAATTGCACATAAGAAAAAATCTTGGAGAGGTGGTGACAATACTCAAATTATATCACAAGAAGAAACTAGATGGATAATATCCTTAAAAACACTACAACCAATGGGTTTAAACATAGATCTCGATATAAATTGTTTTATTTGAGTGAATTGTTATTAATATTTATAAAAGTTTTATCTTGAAAATCTGCATTTTTAACTATGTAAACTGTATTTAAATTTTTAAATGTATTATTGAAAATATATGTTCCTGTTTTACCTTCTCCCTGAACGAAATTCGTTTGCAGGTGAGATGAGGTAACCAATTATGCCAATTAGGCAGGTCATAAAGGAGCGACCGAGTAGAGTAAATTTTAGCCTCTGATGAAGTGATTGACTCACGAAACGCGTTAGGCAGAGTATTCTTAAGTGTAAGTGACTATTATGTTCTAAATAAATTACCTTCAACTATTTGAGTATCCCTTCGTTGCTTACATAATCTCCCAGCACAAGGCATTCCCAATCCTCTGATCAACTCGTGAGTGCCTGACCCTGACTGACCTGGGAAGTGTATGAGAGGACGCCAAGACTGTGGGATATGAATCAACTTGAATGCTCAGGAACAGAATCGCAGAGATAGCTAGCGCATAGGACCGTGGAATTGTGAAGTACACCAGCGGCATCGCATAGGAGGACAAGCTGAGACTTACCTCACCGCAGATCTGTTCTTGTGTGCAAGCCGTGTCCGGGAAATCCTGTAAGTAGTAACCAGAGCAGGGCCTTGATACCGGCTTTAAAAGTTTTTCACATTGGTGCGGTTTTTGTTTCTTCTTTGTTTTAAAGCTTAGAAGCGATCGCCAGCTGTGGAAGCGGTTTCTGGGTTACCATCTTCGGCTCCGGACCCTGGTGGACTATAGGGAAACTTTGGGACAACTGGGGGATACTGAAAGTTGGTGTATTTATTTTTATTTTTTAAACGGAAGCGCATATCAAACCGTTTGTTCTAATTTCTTTTTTTGGGGTGGAATCCCTTTGTATTTTGCGCATCCGAAGTTTACTACATTTTTGCGCAAGATTTAAACCATTGTCTATTATCTATAATATTCGCTCTAATGGGCATTGTAAGAGTCTTGTAGCTGTTGCCACGACAATAGTTTGTTGGTTTTGGTCAAAGCATGTATGTTGTGGAGATTGTTTTGTGTCCACCACTGAAAAGACCCTTTCTTAGCCCCCGGAGAGAACTCCGTGTTGAGGTTAAAGTTGACTACCGGTTTATGGGAGGAAGACAATTTGTGTGTATGGGGGATAGACTTCCAGACTCTCAAGGAATGTGAGATGACAGGATTGTAGCTGCCTCTCTTGGCGGGAGGTTAAGACCACAGCAGGTTGTGTAAGGATCCCACAGGGAGGGTATCTTGCTTAATGGTTGCCCATATTGGGTTGTCTGGGGAGTCATGCCAATGGAGCATCTGACAGACTTGGGCAGCAGTATAATATTTCTTCAGGTCCGGGATACCCAGCCCTCCTTTAGAGCGGTGTCTAGTTGCTGTTGAAAATTTTAACCGTGCTCTTTTACCGTCCCACACAAATTTATTCATCTGCTTTTGTAGAGAGCTTAACATTCCCGTAGGAGGGGAAACCGGGAGGGTCCTGAACAGATACAGTAGGTGAGGCAAGGCTGACATTTTGAGGGCATTGATTCTACCCATCCAGGATAGCTTGAGATTGCTCCATGACCGTAGTAGGTGTAGTATCTAAAATGTTGTTGTAATTAGCCTGTGAGAGTGAATCATAGTCCCGGTGTAATTCCACTCCAAGATATTTTAGCTTGTGCGGTTGCCATTGGAGTTGGAAGTTAATTTCAAGTAGCTTTATCAAACTGGGGGGAAGATTGATATTTAAGGCTTCTGTTTTGTTGGCATTCACTTTGAGACCAGAAACTATCGCAAAAGACTGTAGTAAATCGTACAGGAACGGGAGAGATGTCATTGGCTTAGAGATGGAAAGCAAGATATGATCAGCATACAGTACACATTTATAATTAATTTCTCCCACTCTGACTCCGGAAATTTGGGGGTGTGCTCTAATTGAAATCGCGAGAGGTTCGATGGCAAGGGCAAACAGGAGGGGGGACAATGGGCACCCCTGCCGTGTGCCCCGGCCTATTGAAAATTTAGATGAGAGGAAGCCCATATGCTGAACCTGCGCTGTAGGAGTATCATAGAGAGCCAGGATTACATTGAGGAAGGGCTCTGGGAAATCATACTGTGAGAGGGTTTCAAAAGCTTTCTCCAGATCTAAAGAGAGGAGCATGGAGGGTATATCATTAGATTTAGCTATGTGTAAGATGTTAATTAATCTGCGGGTGTTATCAGTCACCTGTCGTTTCGGGATAAAACCTGACTGATCTTTGTGGATTAGTTGGCCTAGGAAAAGGTTTAATCTTGTGGCCATAATTTTTGCTAACAATTTAATGTCCAGGTTCAAAATTGAGATGGGCCTAAAATTTTTGCAATTGGAGTGGTCCTTATCTGATTTGGGAATTACTGCAATGTGTGAGGCCAGAGATTCAGAGTGGAATTTGTGGAGGCCAAGTTGAATATCATTGAACAGTTTGAGTAATCTCGGGATCAGGAGGGGGCCAAATGTTTTATAATATTTTCCGATGAGGCCATCCGGACCTGGGGATTTTTTTATTTTCAGCGTTTTTATTGCCATTAAAATCTCTTGTGAATCGATGGGGGATTTTAGGGACTCTTTCTGGGTTTGTGAGAGAGAGGGGATATCTAGGTTCCCTAAAAAGGAATCTATATTCTCTTCCTTTAAGGTATATGTTTGATAAAGGGATTGATAAAAGGAGCTAAATTCTTCAACTATTTTTACTGGATTAGCCGTCAAGAGGCCCTTGCTATTTCTAATCTGGGTAAAAGGGGATTGTTAAAACTTGTTAGACAATCTACGAGCTAGCATGGTGTCAGCTTTGTTGGCCTTATGGAAAAATTTTTGTTTCACCCATTTTCTGACATCCTTTTCGGTGAGTAAGAGGTTTATTTCAGTGCGTAGCAGGTCAACCTGTTTTCTGAGTGGGCCATCGTGAGGGGTGAGTTTGAGCAGGTCCTCTTTGGTTTGCAAAAGAAGGGAGAGGTCAGATAGTTTTTTGTTTTGCCTTTGTCAATCTCGCCTTCATGTATAAAGATGCCTCTAATGTAGGCTTTGTGGGCAGACCATAATGTGGGGCTGATAACTTCAGAGGTGTCATTAATTAGGAAATACTGTTTCAATTCGTTTTCTATAGTATCTTTTATTTGGGGGTCAGACAGCATACTGTCGTCAAGTCTCCAGAGGTAAGTAGAGGGTCTATCCACTAGATTGGAAATATGCAAAGTTACTAGGGAGTGATCAGACCAAACACAAGTACGGATGTTAGACTGGGCGATTTGAGGCAGTAACTTTTGGTCCAGGACAAACATATCTATTCTGGAATTAGAATTATGGGGAGGGGAGAAATAAGTGTAGTCTTTGAGTTGGGGATGGCATTCTAGCCAGACATCCACAAGTCTATTTTTTTCTAGTAATTTTGCAAAGTATTGCGGTTTCCTGGATTTAGCAGTTTGTGAGGTAGCAGTAGTTTGTCTGTCATTAATGGGGTTCACAACTTCGTTAAAGTCCCCTCCAAGTAAAATTGGGCCGCTACTGAATTCCTCTAAGAGGGGGAAAAATTTGTTGTAAAAAGTTTTTTGGTTATCATTTGGGCCATACACCACTGCCAGCGTTACTAAAGAATCCTGTATGTAACCGTTAAGGATTAAATATCTCCCTTCTAGATCTGCTTTGGCCGAGTCTAAACGGAAATTAATTCTATTATGGACACATATGGCAACCCCCCCATGTTTACTCTCCGAAGAGGCTTACACCTTACGATAAGCATGGTGAAAGTATTTTGGAAAGGAAGCTCTAGAGAAATGAGTCTCCTGTATGAAAATTAGGTCCGCTTTCATTTGGTTATACTGTCTGAAGGCTTTAGACCGTTTTAGTGGGGAGTTGAATCCCTTTACGTTATGAGATACACATAATAATGCCATTTTTGTATCAAGACAATAGATAGAAAGTGCAGTAAAATATAAGTACTCTTCTCCATATTGTGTAGTAAAACAATAACTGTGCAAACATCAACATAACACTGTACAAAAGGCACTGTAGGTAGGAGTGCCGACATTAGTAAACAGGGCTTACTGGCAAGCCAGTAATGGTGACAAGTAGGCCTGTTTGTGGGGGGGGCACTGACCAGACGGCCCCAGAATGGTATAATAGAGGAGAGGTATTACCCATAATAGGAGTCACTCAAGTGTCCCGGTTAGGGCTGGTATTCCAGAGGGGGGCAATCGGGTGACGACCAGAGCCTTTAGGTGGGGGTGGAGAATTCCGAGAAGCGGGCTGGGGGTCTGCTAATTGCAAGCGGTGGAGAAGCTGCATGCCATCTTGTGGGTTGGTGACGGTGTGCTGTCGGTTTTGTAATGTAAAAGTTAGTTCAATGGGTAACCCCATCTGTACCTGATCCGGTGAGTGATCAAAAGGGTAGTAATAGGATTCATCAACTTTCTCCACTGGATCGTGGCAGCAGCAAGATCGGCATAGATTGAATATTTGTGGCCTTTGTATTCCAAGTGCGTAGCGGCTCTGGAGGCCATCATGACCGCCTCTTTGGAGGTAAAATAATGCATCCTGGCGATGATATCTTTTGGTGGGGCCCCTTGTTGTCTGGGTCCTAGGGCTCTATGCACCCTATCCAGGATGAGGTGGTCCGGAGAAACGTCTGGAAGAAGTTCCGTGAGGAGCTGTGGGATTTCAAGGTGCAGGTCCTGGACCGTGTCTGGGAGGCCTCTGATTCTTATATTATTCCTCCGTGTCCTCCATTTGGTCTTGGAGGTCCAGCAGTTGTTGCTGGAGTTTGGCGATTTGCAGATCATGGGAGTTGACTGTGATCAGGACCTCATCAACCTTGTCTTCCACTGCCACCGTTCTGTTACTGAGGTCGCGCAGTTCCTGCGTCACGTGGTCCGTGATCTTGTTGGCGACCGCTGATAACTCGGTATGCAATAGTTGTTTGAATCTGGAAATCAATACTGCGTCCCCAGAGTAGGCCGTGGAAGTCTCCGGTTCCGATTCCACTTGGTCAGATTCCCAGTCTGCCCGAGGGGAGGTCCGAGGAGTGGCAGGTGAATCGTTGGCCATTTTGGTTGCCGTGCCTGCTCGCTGTCTTGGTGTCTGTGTGAGCGATTCGTTGCTCGTAGGAGCCGGTTTTTTTTCAGCTTACCTCCTCTAGTCATAGTCAGGAGAGCTGAGTGGAATATTACAGCCAAAAACTCTGCGGGTAAAATGCTCAACTTATAGCTATTAGGGACCGTCGGTAACGGAGCACTGGAAATCTGCATCTCCTCAGGTCAACGTCATGGCCAAGCCCCCCGACCATAATATTTTTAATGCAAGTTGCAAGTGGTGCTGATACTGCACAAGGTAACATATTATTGTAATTTGCGTATTGCTGGCAGTTTGGGTGTGCAGTGGTGATGTGCTGGTTGACACACACAACTCGCGGGACCCACGGATTTCAGGGTAAAATTTAGGCGACTATTACAGGTATGGGTTGGGTGCAGGTCAGACTGGGGTAGTACACTCCTGCTCTGCTCTAGAAGATTCCCTATCTTGAAACCAGAGTTGTGTGCAGAAGTGGTGTACAAAGCAGGAAGATGCAGTTGTCTGTGGATACTACTATAGCAACATTTTATGGGTTAGTTATGGGTGAGGGTTGAGCTTTTGTAAAAAAGAAAAGGGGATGAAGAAATGTCTAAAATTCAGCACAAAGAAGAAGGGCTCCTAGTTTAATGATTTCTCTGATGTAATTTGCAGATATGAGTTAGACACAACCACATTCAGACATAGAGAGAAGCGCACAACAAGCAGAATGACCACAATTTAGATTTATTCAGTGCAGCATGTTTCAGCCACACAGGGCCCTTTATTAAAAAAGCAGACTAGTTTTCAAAAATCACTTAAACCACCCTCAAATTAATGTGAACAGTACCCCAGCCTATTTGAACTCTGTCTCCGTCTCAATGCAAAATCGCAGTAACCCATATAAATTGTTAAAATAATCTGTGAATTATACATTATGACTTTTATTTTTCCTAGGGTTGCTATGGAGGTCCTGTATCAGTGGTAAGTGTTGTTTATAGTATTCCACGTAGCCCCCCCCCCCGCCTAGAATCTGTGTCATTGCATTAGATGCGTCAAAATGAGTACAATCGTAAGTGGCCATTTTTACTAATCAGATGAGAACAAGAAAGAGAAAGAACTGACCCATGTATTTGCACCCTCCCTTCAAAGCATGTCCACAAGTTCGTATTTATACACCATAAAACTTAACTTTTATTACTGACAAATAAGATAAAAAAGTCCAGTAATAATTAAAACATGGTTAGGACCGGGGAGACGGATTAACTAGGGGTAGTGGGCTGGTGGTACGGATAAGTGGTAAATGTATGCTAGTGGAGGTCACCCCAAAACACTCTGTTTAAACACTATTCAGTTATAAATATGGGGGTAATAGGGGTAGTAGACTACATGCAACGTTTTATAACACAGATCGCCCCCTCAGAAGCACATAACCCAAAGGGTAAGTGGGGCCTAAATCGGTGGGGTTGTGTAAGTCACTCACTTAGTTAGCACCCCCGATGTGCACAACATTAGTATTCTAGAGCTTGCGTCTCTATTTGAACAACCACCGTTGTGCAGCCCTTGGTCAGCCAACCCATTCACCCACAGCACAACCCTCCCAATTGACGCATATCTGCTCTGATATGAGCGTTGAAGCTTCCACCTGAAGCAGTAACTTGTAAACCAACCCCTTCACCCACAGCGTAGCCCCCCCAAATTGGCAAAGCTGCCTTAAGTTACAAGAAGGTGGTGGTTGCAGAGAGTTGTAGTTGCAAGGCACTCAATTAATTTAAAGTTGGTTAGGCAGGGCGCCGGAACGGACGAAAATAAGGGGCTGACACCACATACTAGGAGGGTATGGTGTGGTGGGTGAAGGGGTTGGTATGGAAGTGGTTTTTACAGGCATTTCCCACTAATTTTGCATAGCAGTAGGCAACCGGCAACTACAACTCTCTGCATAGCAGTAAGCAATCTGCAACTACAACTCTCTGCAACTGCCACCTTCTCGTAACTTAAGGCAACTTTTGCCAATTGTAACTTAAGGCAGCTTTGCCAATTTGGGGGGGCTACTCTGTGGGTGAAGGGGTTGGTTTACAAGGTACTGCTTCAAGTGGAAGCTTCAACGCTCATATCAGAGCAGATATCCGCCAATTGGGAGGGTTGTGCTGTGGGAGGGTTGTGCTGAAGGTGTTGGTATGGAAGTGGTTTTTACAGGCATTTCCCACTAATTTTGCAGAGCAGTACTCAACCTGCAACTACAACTCTCTGCAACCGCCACCTTCTTGTAACTTAAGGCAGCTTTTGCCAATTGTAACTTAAGGCAACTTTTGCCAATTATAACTTAAGGCAGCTTTGCCAATTTGGGGGGGCTACGCTGTGGGTGAAGGGGTTGGTTTACAAGGTACTGCTTCAGATGGAAGCTTCAACGCTCATATCAGAGCAGATATCTGTCAATTGGGAGGGTTGTGCTGTGGGTGAAGGGGTTGGCTGACCAAGGGCTGCACAACAGGGGTTGTTCCAATAGAGACGCAAGCTCTAGAATTTACTAAGCCTGCCTCTCCAACGATTAGCAGCACCTCTACCCATACTAATGTACACATCGGGGGTGCTAACTAAGTGAGCGACTTACACAACCCCACCGATTTAAGCCCCACTGACCCTTTGGGTTATGTGCTTCTAAGGGGGCGATCTGTGTTGTAAAACATTGCATGTAGTCTACTACCCCTATTACCCACATATTTATGACCGAATAGTGTTTAAACAGAGTGTTTTGGGGTGACCTCCACTAGCTACATTTACCACTTATCCATACCACCAGCCCACTACCCCAAGTTAATCCGTTTCCCCGGTCCTAACCATGTTTTAATTATTACTGGACTTTTTTATCTTATTTGTCAGTAATAAAAGTTACGTTTTAAGGTGTATAAATATGAGCTTGTGGACATGCTTTGATGGGAGGGTGCAAATACATGGGTCAGTTCTTTCTCTTTCTTGTTCTCTTATGAATTACCACTTGACCCTGCACACCATCTTCTGTTTTTCTCATTTGATGGGAGGTGCTCCCCAACTTCTTTTCTACATTTAATTTGTTAATCAGATGCAGGTTGCAGTCGAATTTGCTCATTTGGAATTTGTGTACTTTTTGACATGGGGTATTGAAAAGGCATTAGTGTTTCATTCTTTTGGCACAAGTTGTCTGAACCTGTTGACCCAACCTGCTGTGGGAAGCTTTGAGAATGGCAGTATCTCCAGGCTTCGTTGTGTCCATTTTAGTAGGACCGCACTTGGGTTTCCAGCTTTATGTTTCCCCACCTAACTGCAGCCTACCAAAGTATATATGCCCCAGGGCCCATGCAGTGTTATCTTCCTCGCAGTGGGGGACTTGGTTAAGGCTTGCTAATTGGATTGAATGCATTGGGCTGTAGCAGTATCTTCCGAGAAGTAGGCCAGCAGGGAGGACAGTATGGCTCCTCTTCATTTGGATTTTATGTCAATAAGACACTCTGTGAATTACACCTTATACCATTTATTCTTTCCTAGGATGAAAGGGCATCATTGGTAAGTAATATATATATATATATATATATATTATATATATATATATAGTAGCCTTTAAAGTATTTTCACTTCTTGCTCTTTTTTTATTTTTATCTTAAAGATGTTCACATGTTATAGACCGGCATCTTTGTAACTGGTCTTGATTTTTTTTTTTTAAACTGTTTTTTACTTTTTTAAAAAAAGTATTTGCCTAATTTTTCTGACACTTTTTATCTTGTACATATTGTGTTAAAAACAAGAAAATTCCTGCGAAAACCCTCTCTCTTCCACTTCCTGCTGCCTCCTTTCCCAGGAAGAAAGGAGGCAGATCTTTATATTTTCTTTATTTGTAGCTTTATTCTTTTTCATATATTATTTACTACCTAAAATTTGCAAAGAGAACCTGAATACACACACACAAATGAAATTATGACTGCATTTATTTAAGCAACAAAATCATCCAGTCCAGAGCCCACCAGAGTTCAGTGAGCCCCCATCTCAGTCAAACTGCTCAAAACTGCCATCAGACTATAAGCCCACCCCCCAGGCCTCTCCCCACTTATTATCCTTGGAAGTGGGGAGTTTTTTTCCCAGTTCGAAACTGGCATTTAGTAAAGAGAGACACATTGAGTTCATCCTTTGATGATGTGCCCCTGAAACTCCAATACAAATGAAAAGAGAATGGCAGCATTTCATTATGGTGAACTTTGGCAAGCCCTATTTCAACTCAACATTGTGTAGGGTAAATTATCCCGACACTTCTGTGCCCCTGCCTGGTTCCAGTTAAATATATTAGCAATATTTACCTCTATTTTAAGAGGAGATCCGTAGTCTTTGGTGCAAAGGAGCTTACACGATGATGTCACATGCACCAACATTATTCACAGAGAAAGAGGCGTGTGAGTGAGGAGTTCCACAAATCTTAGTGCTGCTCTGGTGACCCAACGAGGGACAGACTTGGGGATGGAGTGAAGGGTGGATAATAAGCAAACAAACTTGCCTTGAGGGGCTGAAAGAACAAGGAATAAACATGCCTTGGGCTGGGGGAGGATCAGGTTTGAGTTAATAGTCAGTGCAACTGCAGAAATAGTGGTAGTGGTATGTCAGAGAACAGGAGAACTTGCCTAGGTTGGATGTGGAGGAGGAGGAGGAAGCAAACAGCAAGTGCAGGTAGACTTTCCCTTCTAGATTTGATTACTCCATAACCAACACAGACTGTACATTCCTGACTGCACACCTTCCTCCTCCACCACACCCTTCACAAGCAAGCTACACATTCTGCAACAGCCCCCCACCCACTACTTCACTGGCTGCCAGGGCCGGAACTAGGGGTACGCAAAAGAGGCACCTGCCTAGGCCGCAACCATAAGAGGGCGCTTGGCAGGTACCTATTAAGTGTATTCCGCCTACCCCTATTCTGTAGTGCTGTAGCTCCCCTTTCCCTCCTCCTCATTACCCCCTCCCTCCTCCCCTCTCCGTCACTCCCTTCCCCTCTCCGAGTCTCTCCTCCCTCTCCATCATTATCC
The DNA here is from genome assembly GCF_017654675.1 of Xenopus laevis. Taxonomy (NCBI): domain Eukaryota; kingdom Metazoa; phylum Chordata; class Amphibia; order Anura; family Pipidae; genus Xenopus; species Xenopus laevis. The sequence continues at coordinate 150,465,091 of NC_054374.1, read as the reverse complement.
CCCCTACCCGCTGCTAGTGCGCATGCACACGGGGTAGCAGGCTGGCCAGGTTGCCTAGGGTGCCCGGTCAGCTTGGCCCGTCCCTGCTGGCTGCTGCAATGGCTGCTACCTCCAAACAGACTCCCCCAAGCGCCAGGAAAGTGTGTTCCTTGTTCCCCCCCCCCGGCAAGTTAGTTTGCTCATTATCCACCAAGATAAATACAGTTTGTGGGTAGTGCCCACTACCAAATTCTCTTATTCTTGCACCCATCAGGGGGTATTTTTTTCCAAATGTGGATTTGTCTGCTTGTATAATCTGTATCTCCATTTCCCATCTCACTGCATACAGTATGGTAAGAGATGTAAGGATCTGTAACTTGCAGCAGTTTTACCCTCTTGAACAACTGGGATGGAAGGAATTGGGCAAGAGCAGCAATGTTTCTAAGATACAAGTTTTTACAACCTGCTTTCAAAGATTCATGCTTGCAATGGGTACTAATGAATTTTCAAATAATATCACTTATAAGCAATACTCCATTATATTATCTTAGTATATTAGCAACATAGTGTGGCCTATGCCTGCTGTGGGAGCTGTATAGTTACATAGTTAATTTGGGTTGAAAAAAGTCCATCAAGTTCAACCCCTTCAAATGAAACCCGTCACACACTCACACACTGACCCCTCCATACACTCACATAAACTATATATACTCATATCTATATTAATTGTAGATTTTAGTATCATTATAGCCTTGAATATGATGCTTGTCCAAAGCATGATCCAAGCCTTTTAAAGACATTAATAGAATCAGCAGTGGTCGTAACTAGAGTGCGCCAGGCCCACCTTCAAAAAAAACCTTCAGAAGGGCCCGGCGCACTCCTGTCCCCATCCTCTTGGCCTCTTCCCGTCCCTCCCGCGTCCTGCCTCCACCCACGTTCCTCCCAAGCCCAAGCCCTGTTTTTTCAGGGTCAGTTTAAAGACCATAATATGTTTAATGCAAGTTGCATGGGGTGCTGATACTGCACAGGGTAACGTATTATTGTCATTTGCTTATTGCCTTATTGCTGGCAGTTTGGGTGGACAGTGGTGATGTGCAGGTTGACACAAAACCTGTGGGACCCATGGATTTCCAAGGTTAAATGTTGGCGACCATTAGAGGTTTGGGTTGGGTGCAGGTCAGACTGGGATAGTACACTCATGCTCTAGATGATTCCCTGTCTTGAAACCAGAGTTGTGTGCAGAAGAAGTGTACAAAGCAGGAAGATGCAGGTAAGCAGTTGTGTGTGGGTAGTACTATGGCAACATTTTATGTATTAGGGTTGGGTGAGGGTTGAGCTTTTGTAGACGTGCTGTGTATAGTATTCCACTTAGTCCCCCCCAAAAATTCCAGTGTCATTGCAGGCAGATGCATCAAGTACATGAGTACAATCACAAGTGGGCGTTTTTACAAATCAGATGCAGGCTGCCGTCAAAATTGCTTGATTGGAATTTGTGTACTTTTTGATACGGGGCAGTCGCAGTACATTCCTAGAACTAGGCCAGCAGAGAGTACAGTGGGGCTCCTCTACATTTTGGATTTTATGTCAATAAGACACTCTGTGAATTACACCTTATACCATTTATTCTTTCCTAGGATGAAGAAGAAGAATCATTGGTAAGTAAAAAATATATATAGTAGTATAGTATATATACTCATATCTATATTAATTGTAGATTTTAGTATCACAATAGCCTTGAATATGTGTTTGTCCAAGAAATCATCCGAACCACTCTTAAAGGCATTAACAGAATCAGCCATCACAACATCACCCGGCAGTGCATTCCACAACCTCACTGTCCTGACTGTGAAGAACCCCCTACGTTGCTTCACATGAAAGTTCTCTTCCTAGTCTAAAGGGGTGGCCTCTGGTACGGTGATCCATTTTAAGGGAAAATAGATCTGCTATCTGTCCCTGCCCTCTAATGTACTTATAAAGAGAAATCATTTCCCCTCGCAAGCGTCTTTTCTCCAGATAAAAACCCAACCTTGACAGTCTACCCTCATAATTTAAGTCATTAACAGAATCAGCCATCACAATATCATCCAGCAATGCATTCCACTTCATTTCATTTCATTTTAGCCTTTCAGCTTTGCACCACCTCCACCTCCAGTAAGTGGAAATTACAGTATTTCAGATTGATATTGTCTGTTTGTTCACCTGCCGCTCAGTTGTGAGGTCAGTGACAGTAGCACCCAGAAACAGCACTGATTATTAGTCTTCATTGTTATTGTTATATTATGATTATTTTTGTTATTGATATATATCATTAGAAATCATCAGTATCTCTGTAAGAAAACTCCCACACCAGAGCATCAGTATCACCAGTGGGATGGCAGAAACATTGCAGCTAAATGGGAGAGTGTATATAAATACATTAAATTAATAAATACATTAAATACATTAAATTATTATTAAAAACAGACGTTGCACTCACATTGCTCTGCACTGGCAGTCTGTCTTCTCTTTTATCTCTCTGGGTTTTATCTCTCTTATTGCCATGTTGAGGATCGCAGTATCTCCAGGCTTCGTTGTGTCAATGTTAGTAGGACCGCACTTGCGCTTGCAGCTATATGTTTCCCACCTAGCTGCAGCCTACCAAAGTATTTACCAAAGGACCCATGCAGTTTTATCCTCCTCGCAGTGGGGGGATTATTAAGGCTTGCTAATAGGCTTGAATGTGTTGGGCACTAGCAGTACATTCCTAGAACTAGGACAGTGGAGCTCCTCTACATTTTGGATTTTATGTCAATAAGACACTCTGTGAATTACACCTTATACCATTTATTCTTTCCTAGGATGAAGAAGAAGAATCATTGGTAAGTAAAAAATATATATAGTAGTGTAGCACACCCTTGAGTGTACTTTTGCTGTGTATTAAGGCTGTGTGTGACCAGGCTAACACTTCTTGTAGTGTGCTCCAGACCCCCAGTGTACCCGTGCAACTCCCTGCAACTCCCGGTACCTGGAGTAGATCAATGCAGCAGGATATTCAGCCAGACAAGTCCTTTGCAGTAAATTATAACTGGTTTATTAACAGAGCACCGGCAAGATCATAAGTTACAGCACTTTGATGTTTACGGCAGTTATAGCGTAGCCTCCAACAACAATATTCCCTCCAGGGGGGTAGAAGATGCAACAGACGGAGTAGAAATCAATATAGATCAGTAACAATAGACTTGGGAAATAGTTACCACTCTCACTGGCACTATCCTTATGGTTGAACACTAAGGCATGGGTTTCTCAGCCTGGGGTCTTGTATCTTGGCACCGGACTTGATCCTCACCTCACCCACTGTATTCAGCCTGGGATCTTGGGTCTTGGTATCCTATCTGGTCCTCAACTCACCCACTGTAGTCCCTGCACTAGTGGTTCAAATACCACGGGGTCCTAACCCCACTATTTCTCCTCGTTGGAGCCACATCTGCTCACTAGCTACCCTGTGCTGACTTTCACTCCTAGAGCGACTATTACTGTATTACTATCACTATCTTACACTTAACTAACTTTCCCGGCAGGCTTGGACCTGTAGTACCTCTCAGTGAGGCAAAGTCCCAGGACAGACCCAGACCTCATGGTGCTAAACCCTTTTATATTATCAAACAGTGCCATCTAGTGGACAATCCCCAGGTACTAGTGTGGACCCAGCTAGGGACATAGCTGCCTGAGTTAACTAAAGGTCCCTTAGGTGTCCAAATACTAAAGAGGAATGCCTGAGATAAATACACCCAAATCTCAGGGTCTCTACAGTAGTATAGTATATATACTTATATCTATATTAATTGTAAATTTTAGTATCACAATAGCCTTGAATTTGTGTTTGTCCAAGAAATCATCCAAGCCACTCTTAAAGGCATTAACAGAATCAGCTATCACAATATCATCCAGCCGTGCATTCCACAACCTCACTGTCCTGATTGTGAAGAACCCCCTACGTTGCTTCACATGAAAGTTCTCTTCCTAGTCTAAAGGGGTGGCCTCTGGTACGGTGATCCATTTTAAGGGAAAATAGATCTGCTATCTGTCCCTGCCCTCTAATGTACTTATAAAGAGAAATCATTTCCCCTCGCAAGCGTCTTTTCTCCAGATAAAAACCCAACCTTGACAGTCTACCCTCATAATTTAAGTCTTCCATCCCTCTAACCAGTTTAGTTGCACTTAGTCTCTGCCCTCTCTCCAGCTCATTTATATCCCTCTTAAGGACTGGAGTCCAAAACTGCACTGCATACTCCAGATGAGGCCTCACCAGGGACCTATAAAGGGGCAAAATTATGTTTGATCCCTTGAGTTTATGCCCTTTTTTATGCAAGACAGAACTTTATTTGCTTTAGTGGCCACAGAATGACACTTCCCAGAATTAGATAACCTGTTGTCTACAAACAACCCTAGATCCTTCTCAGTTAAGGAAACTCCCTACACACTGCCATTTAGTGTATAACTTGCATTTATATTATTTTTGCCAAAGTGAATAACCTTGCATTTATCAACATTGAACCTCATTTTCCAGTTTGCTGCCCAGTTTCCCAACTCAGACAAATCACTCTGCAAAGTGGTAGCATCCTGCATGGAACCTATAGTTCTGCACAATTTAGTATCATCTGCAAAAATAGAATCAGTACTTTCAATGCCCACCTCCAGGTCATTAATAAACAAGTTGAAAAGCAAAGTGCTTTGCTTGTGTGTGCCATTCTCTGCTTGCCCAGTGCTGCTAGTGTGTGCCATTCTCTACTTGTCCAGTGCTGCTTGTGTGTGCCATTCTCTGCTTGCCCAGTGCTGCTTGTGTGTGCCATTCTCTGCTTGCCCAGTGCTGCTTGTGTGTGCCATTCTCTACTTGCCCAGTGCTGCTTGTGTGTGCCATTCTCTGATTGTGCAGTGCTGCTTGTGTGTGCCATTCTCTGCCAAGTGCTGCTTGTGTGTGCCATTCTCTGCCAAGTGCTGCTTGTGTGTGCCATTCTCTGCTTGCCCAGTGCTGCTTGTGTGTGCCATTCTCTGCTTGCCCAGTGCTGCTTGTGTGTGCCATTCTCTGCTTGATCCAAGGAAAAATAGTTGAATCAAAACAGCTCCAGACAGTAATTTTCAACTGCAATTTGTTTATTCAGCAGTGTAGGCATACTACATGTTTCGGGCAGAGCCCTTTATCGAGTGTAACACACACAAAGCATTGTGGGAATTAAATACCTTCCTGGAAACAGGACACCACCTCCCCCACTTAAAGTGACAGTGTGGAAATTGCAATGATCTTACAAGTTAAATACTCAAAAATTCTCAACAATTCTAAATATTCAGATAACTTCACTGTCAATCTTAAATATTCAATAGTCCATAGTGTCCAAATGTCCAAAATCAAGGAGACTGCCTCTTTCAGCCTATCCTTGTATGGAATAAGAAAAAACAAAACCAAAAAGGACAAAAAACGGTAATCCAAACCATGACAATTGGTACTGCTATTATATTAGCCTACCCAGGGATGTACAAAGCATGTAGTAAGTTGTAAGGTACTTTTTTTTTGCTTAAACTGCCAGCATTAATAACTATAACTCCTGTACTTAAAAATTATTTATTGATTCCTACTCACGGCAGGAGTTCCGTGTTGCTTTAATTCTAGCTGCCCACTAGTACCTAAGAGAAAAAAAAGAGATATCTGTTAGTATATTTTTATACTTATTAACAATAGGTCATTGCATATCTTTCATAAGAAGCATTTAAGGCTGTTATAATCATTCATTCCTTTTGGTTTACTACACTCTTAATTTATTTATCCAGTATGCTTCTTTTTGGAGTAGTAGTTTTTCCCAATCGCCACCTCTCGGTGGTCTTTTGACCGCCTCTAATACCTTCCACTTTAGTTGACTCACGTTATGATTTTCTTCAAAAAAATGTCTCGCCACAGTGGTATCAGTATAGGTGTCAGGTTTGAAGTTTCTAATTGAACTCTTATGTTCTTTAATACGTGTATTTACAGCCCTGATTGTTTTTCCTACGTACAATTTACCACAGGGGCACTTCAATGAATATACCACATATGTACTCGTACATGTGGCAATTGCTCTCAATTTAATTTCTGTTGCTTTTGTGGGTTGGTGTATGTTAGGCCCCTTAATTATCGAGGTGCAGCATTCTCTGCTTGCCCAGTGCTGCTTGTGTGTGCCCTTCTCTGCTTGCCCAGTGCTGCTTGTGTGTGCCCTTCACTGCTTGCCCAGTGCTGCTTGTGTGTGCCCTTCACTGCTTGCCCAGTGCTGCTTGTGTGTGCCCTTCTCTGCTTGCCCAGTGCTGCTTGTGTGTGCCCTTCTTTGCTTGCCCAGTGCTGCTTGTGTGTGCCCTTCACTGCTTGCCCTATGCTACCTGTGGAATGTAAGCCTGTTAGGGGTTTTTTCTTGGGGGTTTTTAGCATTTGGAAATTGTTGTTAAGGGCCCCTAAGCTGTTTAATCATGTGTTGGGGGGTTGGAACTTGGGGTAGACAGAAAAGGCATGTGCCTAGGGTGCAACAGTCAGGGCTGTCATCAGGGGGGGCACAGGGGGGACTATCGTACTGGGCCTAAAGGGTGTGGGGGGGTGATGGGCACATGTCTCTTCTGCCTGCCTACCCCTTGTACTGGCCTTTCCTCAGGAGCAGGCATATGGGGTATTTGTTATTCATGTTGCTAGGGAGGCAGAGGACAAGCATGGGGAAGGGAGGGTGATCAGGGCAGAGGAATGCAGGGGCTTGTCTTTGGCATTTTACCTATTGGCTCAGGATTGGGATTTGTGGCTAAAGTATTCTTTAAATAATGAATTTTGTTCCATTCTAGATCTACAACTCTCCAGCTGTAGTAAGTGGAATTTACAGTATTTCACCCTGATATCTTCTCTGTCCAGTTGTTGGTCAGGGACTATAGCACCAGTAATCCACTGACACCTACATTATTGCAATTTTCCTAGTTTCTATAGCTAAAAAATGTAACTTGCTGACAGCTTGTATATTTCATTTCATTTTAGGCTTTCAGCTTTGCACCACCTCCACCTCCAGTAAGTGGAAATTACAGTATTTCAGATTGATATTGTCTGTTTGTTCAGCTGCCGCCCAGTTGTGAGGTCAGTGACAGTAGCACCCGGAAACAGCACTGAGTATTAGTCTCCAGTGTTATCGTTATATTATTATTATTTTTGTTATCGATATATATCATTAGAAATCATCAGTATCTCTGAGAGAAATCTCCCACACCAGGGCATCAGTATCACCAGTGGGATGGCAGAAACATTGCAGCTAAATGGGAGAGTGTATATAAATACATTAAATTATTATTAAAAACAGACGTTGCACTCACATTGGTCTGCACTGGCAGTCTGTCTTCTCTTTTATCTCTCTCTTGGTCACTTTATCCTGTGGTGCTTCATTCAGTCAACTCGGCCGCATTTAATTTGGATTCTGATTTCAACACTATCACCTAGTCACTCGCACTGATAGCCCAGTTACCCGCTGACCAAATTTGCCTTTACTCCCACGCCTGAAATGCATAGAAGTATCGCCCAAATCCTTGGATCTCTGAACACTGGTGGGGTGGAACAAGGTGTGACCTGGGTGGAACAGAACATGGCTTGGTGCAGAGCAGGTGTGGTCAAGGTACTCCCAGATCATATAGGGATCCAGGTCGGTTTTCCTATGTATTGGGATCATCAAGTGAAATACAATTGAGTGTAAAACACTTTGAGGACAAGAGAGCACAGAAAGCCTAGTAATAACATCCATTATAAGCACTGCTTTCATATGACAAGAAACTGTAATTCACTGAGGAAGGTGCCAATCCACCTTCTGCTGAATACAGCCCCCCCCTCCTCCAGTGGATACAATTGAACCTCAGGACCATATATTGATATATATGGATATGGACATGTGCTCCAAAATAACCCAGTCACAGTATAAAACATATATATTTGATAGTTTCCTTATTGCTGCTTAATTCAGTTTAGCTGTAAGTTTGGATGAATAAGACATGGAATACCAAGAAAATGTCTTCTGTCTTATTTATTTCATGCCAATTAGTACTTTACATTCTTTAGATGTTTCTGTTACTTTACAGCTAATTATAATCTAATTAACCAGTGAGTTTGTGAAATCCAGGAACTCAGTGCGAATAATTTTTCCCCATATCCTTTGACATCCAGGGCAATAAGGAGATACAATCTGATAGCGTCTCTTGCTTCCCCAGTCAGTCATTTCTGCCAAGCACTAGAGATCTCCTGCTTGGAACAGACTTTGCGGATAAATCCTGATTGCAGCTCCCGCTTGCGCTCCCTCGACAAATATTTGGCCAAAAAAAAAAATGTTTTCTCTCATCCGATATCCAACATGTTATATTAGGGAAATGTCTTCTGTTGGAATAATTACAGATTATTCTATTTATTCTTTCCTAGCCTCCGTTGTCTGTTGCCAAGGTCAGTCCACTTTATAATATTTGCCTGTGAAAGTCTTTCTGCCATCTCTATTTTATAATCCTTTTACAGTCTTGTTTGTTTCATGAACTCTTTTTAGTTGTTTCTATTTAAGCTGGCCATAGACGTGCAGATTTTAGCCTAAAGGTGGCCATACACGGGCCGATAAAAGCTGCCGACAGACTGTGTCGGCAGCTTATTGGCCCGTGTATGGGGGCCCCCGACGGGCTTAAAAATCCCGTCGGATCGCGGCCGCATCTGTTCGTTGATGCGGTCCCGCGATCCGACCGCCCGTTTGAGAATGCTAGGATCCGATCGTTGGGCCCTAGGGCCCACGATCGGATCTGGCCGATATTGCCCACCTCAAGGTGGGCATATCGGAGGGAGATCCGCTCGTTTGGCGACATCGCCAAACGAGCGGATCTATCCATGTATGGGGACCTTTACATCCAAAGAACAATCGTACATCGCAATCTTCCGACCTCCCAGTAACCATTTAGATTAAAAAAAGTAGTAAAAGAACAAATCAATGTTCTGTCCGTGACAACAATCGTACGAAAGTTATGTCTGACAAATAGTAGTGACCCACTGATATCGTCAGATGAAATGAAACAACCGATCCCCATGATTAAAAAAAAGTTGGGACAATCCACACACAGTCTGAAAATTGTACAAATCAACTTTATCTTTGTGTCTATGGCCAGCTTTACTTTCTGTTGCATGTGTGTCCGATTCTGTGGGTGCTGCCACCAGAATGCTGGTGCTCCCTCTTCCCACTCCTCTCTTTTAACATTAGACCTGGCGTGGGTCAAACTTAAATAATCCAGTTACCGTATATACTCGAGTATAAGCCGTCCCGAGTATAAGCCGAGGTACCAAATTTTACCTCCAAAAACTGGGAAAGCTTATTGACTCGAGTATAAGCCGAGGGTGAGAAATGCAGCAGCTTCTGGTAAGTTTCAATCAAAAAATTGAGGGTTTCTGCTTCCATTGGAGGTGCCGGAGTCTCGTTTTTGGATGCCGGCGACCATTCTTGGACGCCGGCGAATATTCTTGGCAAGAGTACCGTATATACTTGGAGACTATTCTTAGACGCCGGCAACTATTCTTGTACGCCGGCGACTATTCTTAAACGCCGGCAACTATTCTTTGCGCCGTTTTTGCGCTTGACCGGAGTATAAGCCGAGGTAGAGTTTCTCAGCATATATTGGGGGCTGAAAAACTCGGCTTATACTCGAGTATATACGGTACTCTTTATTTTCCTCTCAGCATCAGTCTCTTTTTGTTCTCTCTTCATGCAGGACCAGTATTGATCAATAGGTCTAATATATCAAAATAATTAGCTCTAATAAATCTTCTAGACAAAAGTGAGTTCCCCCCCCCCAAAAAGGGTGGTGAGAGCGATGTTGAGTATATTGATCAGTTCAGAAATACTACAGAATTTTTAAATAGAACGTTTCTTATGTCGTTGATATAAAGCTTATATTAAAATGTCATGTTTGCTATAGTTGCCCTTTAGGCAGGGCTAACCGCAATGGATTAATGCATTCATGTAAGATAAAGCGAAAAGCAAGAAGGAAAATATATTTGGGTGTGTGGGGGGGATGGGGACATATCTCTTCTGCCTGCCTACCCCTTGTACTGGCCTTTCCTTAATCATGAGCAGGCATCTGGGGGTATTTGTTATTTGTGTTGCTAGGGAGGCAGGAGGTATGATTAGTAGAATGCAATAGTTTTAAGTGACAAGCATGGGGAAGGGAGGGCAATCAGGGCAGATGAAAGTAGGGGCTTGTCTTTGGCATTTTACCTATTGGCTCGGGACTGGAATTTGTGGCTAAAATAATGATTGAATAATTAATATTGTTCCATTCTAGACCTTCGACTCTCCAACTCCAGCTGTAGTAACTGGAATTTACAGTCTTTCACTCCTGATATCTTCTCTGTCCAGTTGTTGGTCAGGGACTATAGCACCTAGTAACCCACTGACACCTACATTATTGCAATTTTCCCAGGTTCTATGGCTAAAATAACTTGCTGACAACTTGTATATTTTATTCAATTTTAGCCTTTCAGCTTTGCACCACCTCCACCTCCAGTAAGTAGAAATGACAGTATTTCAGATTGATATTGTCTGTTTGTTCAGCTGCCGCCCAGTTGTTAGGTCAGTGACAGTAGCACCCGGAAACAGCACTGATTATTAGTCTCTCCAGTGTTATTGTTATATTATTATTATTGTTATCATTATATATTATGGGTATGGGACCTGTTATCCAGAATGCCTGTGACCTGGGGGTTTTTGGATAACGGATCTTTCCTTAATTTGGATCTTTTTACCTTAAATCTACTAGAAAATCATATAAACATTAAATACATCCAATTGGCTGGTTTTGCTTTCAATAAGGATTAATTATATCTTAGTTGCGATCAGGTACAAGCTACTGTTTTATTATTACAGTGAAAAAGGAAATCTGGATTATTAAAAATTTGGATTATTTGGATAAAATGGAGTCTATGGGATGATGGAACCCATACCTGCATTAGAATCAGCAGTCTATACATCAGATTAAATTGTGATTGTGATTAAACCCCCCACCAGAGCATCAGTATCACCAGTGGGATGGCAGAAACAATCAGTTGGATCACTGAATACAATTTCACAGTATATAATATATAGATATTTATATATATATTGTTTCCTTATTGCTGCCTAATTCAGTCTAACTGTAAGTTTGGATAAGACATGGAATACCAAGAAAATGTCTTCTGTTGGAATAATTACAGAAGACTGAATTACAGATTTTTCTCTTTATTCTTTCCTAGAAAGAATAAAGGGGCCCGGGAGGTCAGAACGTTATAATATTTGCTTCTCTAGACCTGTTACAGTCTTATTTATTTCATGCTATATTGTACTTTACATTCTTTAGATGTTTTACTTTCTTTTACTTTACAGCTAATTATAATCTCATAAGATTTACTTCACCTGTGAGTTTGTGAAATCCAGGAGATTTTGTGAACTCAAAGTGCAAATTATTTTTTGCCACATCCAGGGCAAGAAGGAGATACAATCTGATAGCGTCTCTTGCTTCCCCAGTCAGTCATTTCTGTCCTCAATACCTCTGCCAAGCACTAGAGATCTCCTGCTTGGACCAGACTTTGATCCTGATAGCAGTTCCCGCTTGCGCTCCCTAGACGAATATTTGCAGCAAAAAAAAGTATTTTCTCGTCCGATATAAAACACGTGATATTAGGGAAATTTCTTCTGTTGGAATAATGACAGCTTATTCTATTTATTCTTTCCTAGCCTCTGTTGCCTGCTGCCACTTTATAATATTTGCCTGTGAAAGGCTTTCTGCCATCGCTATACCTTTTACAGTCTTGTTTGTTTCATGTTATGTCAGTAACCCACTGATTTCATTCCTTTGAATGGTTTTGTCTCTGTACCACCTCCAGTATGGCTAAAATAACTTGCTGACAACTTGTATATTTTATTCAATTTTAGCCTTTCAGCTTTGCACCACCTCCACCTCCAGTAAGTGGAAATGACAGTATTTCAGATTGATATTGTTTGTTTGTTCAGCTGCCGCCCAGTTGTTAGGTCAGTGACAGTAGCACCTGGAAACAGCACTGAGTATTAGTCTTCATTGTTATTGTTATATTATTATTATTGTTATTATTATATATTATTAGAAATCAACAGTCTATACATCAGTATCTCTGTGAGAAAACTCCCATACCAGAGCATCAGTATCACCAGTGGGATGGCAGAATCATTGCAGCTAAATGGGAGAGTGTATATAAATACATTCATTATTATTAAAAACAGACGTTGCACTCACATTGCTCTGCACTGGCAGTCTGTCTTCTCTTTTATCTCTCTGGGTCACTTTATCCTGTGGCGCTTCATTCATGGTTTTCCTATGTATTGGGATCATCAAGTGAAATACAATTGAGTGCAAAACACTGTGAGGACAAGAGAGCACAGAAAGCCTAGTAATAACATCCATTCTAAGCACTGCTTTCATATGACAAGAAACTGTAATTCACTGGGGGAAGGTGCTAATCCACCTTCTGCTGAATACAGCACCCCCCCCCCCTCCACTGGATACAATTGCTAACCTTGAACTTCAGGACCATATATTGAAATATATGGATATTTGGCATGTGCTCCAAAATATCCCGGTCACGGTATAAAAAATATATATTTGATAGTTTCCTTATTGCTGCTTAATTCAGTTTAGCTGTAAGTTTGGATGAATAAGACATAGAAAACCAAGAAAATGTCTTCTGTTGGAATAATTACAGAAGACTATCAATTACAGCTTTTTCTCTTTATTCTTTCATAGCCTCCTTTGGCTCTTGGCATGGTAGGTCAAAACTTTATAATATTTGCTTCTCTATACTTGTTACAGTCTTATTTATTTCATGCTATATTGTACTTTACATTCTTTAGATGTTTTACATTTTTTTACTTTACAGCTAATTAATATCTCAAAAGATTCACTTCACATGTGAGTTTGTGAAATCCAGGAGATTTTCATTTCATTTCATATCCAGGGCAAGAAGGAGATACAATCTGATAGGGATATATTTATCAAAGAGTGAAGTTAATAGGGAAGTTCCGCCACTAGAGTGAAATTCCGCCACTCTCCATTCCTTTCTATGGGATTTTTATAGGTGTATTTATCAAAGGGTAAACTTTCACTTTCCCCCTTGATAAATACGCCTTTCAAAATCCAATAGAAATGAATGGAGAGCTGCGGAATTTCACTCTAGTGGCGGAACTTCATTCTTTGATAAATTTACCTCTTAGCGTCTCTTGCTTCCCAGGCAGTCATGTCTGTTCTCAATGCCCCTGCCAAGCATTAGAGATCTCCTGCTTGGAACAGAGTAGATCCTGATTGCAGCTCCCATTTTCGCTCCCTAGGCGAATATTTGCCACAAAAAAATGTTTTCTCTCATCTGATATCCAACAGGTGATATTAAGGATATGTCTTCTGTTGGAATAATGACAGCTTATTCTATTTATTCTTTCCTAGCCTCTGTTGCCTGCTGCCACTTTATAATATTTGCCTGTGAAAGGCTTTCTGCCATCGCTATACCTTTTACAGTCTTGTTTGTTTCATGTTATGTCAGTAACCCACTGATTTCATTCCTTTGAATGGTTTTGTCTTTGTACCACCTCCAGTATGGCTAAAATAACTTGCTGACAACTTGTATATTTTATTAAATTTTAGCCTTTCAGCTTTGCACCACCTCCACCTCCAGTAAGTAGAAATGACAGTATTTCAGATTGATATTGTTTGTTTGTTCAGCTGCCGCCCAGTTGTTAGGTCAGTGACAGTAGCACCCAGAAACAGCACTGAGTATTAAGCTGGCCATAGACGCAAAGATCTGATGGTACGAATCGAGGATTCGTACGATTTTCGGAACGTGTGTGGAGAGTCCTGACATTTTTCGTCCGGCGGAGATCGGTCGTTTGGTCGATCGGACAGGTTAGAAAATTTCTGTCGGCTGCCGATAATATCTCTGCGTGTATTGCCGATCGTACGATTTTCAGTGGGAGACTGTCACCAGCTTTGGTTGGACATACCGTATATACTCGAGTATAAGCCGTCCCGAGTATAAGCCGAGGTACCAAATTTTACCTCCAAAAACTGGGAAAGCTTATTGACTAGAGTATAAGCCGAAGGTGAGAAATGCAGCAGTTTTTGGTAAGTTTCAATCAAAAAATTGAGGGTTTCTGCTCCCATTGGAGGTGCCGGAGTCTCGTTTTTGGATGCCGGCGACCATTCTTGGACGCCGCCGAATATTCTTGGCAAGAGTACCGTATATACTTGGAGACTATTCTTAGACGCCGGCGACTATTCTTAAACGCCGGCGACTATTCTTTGCGCCGTTTTTGCGCTTGACCCGAGTATAAGCCGAGGTAGAGTTTTTCAACATATTTTGGGGGCTGAAAAACTCGGCTTATACTCGAGTATATACGGTAGATATCGTACGATTGCTGTCAGGGGCAGAACATTGCTGATCTGTTCTTTAACTAATCTGACTGGTAAGACTTTGATCTGAATGGTTAGTGGCGGGTCGGGAGATGGGAAAGTCCGAACGTACGATGATTCGTACGATCGGATCTTTGCATCTATGGCCAGCTTTAGTCTCTCCAGTGTTATTATATTATTGTTATCATTATATATTATTAGAAATCAATAGTCTATACATCAGTATCTCTGTGAGAAAACTCCCACACCAGAGCATCAGTATCACCAGTGGGATGGCAGAATCATTGCAGCTAAGTGGGAGAGTGTATATAAATACATTAAATTAATAAATACATTAAATTATTATTATTATTATATGCACTCACATTGCTCTGCACTGGCAGTCTGTCTTCTCTTTTATCTCTCTGGGTCACTTTATCCTGTAGCGCTTCATTCATGGTTTTCCTATGTATTGGGATCATCAAGTGAAATACAATTGAGTGCAAAACACTGTGAGGACAAGAGAGCACAGAAAGCCTAGTAATAACATCCATTCTAAGCACTGCTTTCATATGACAAGAAACTGTAATTCACTGGGGGAAGGTGCGAATCCACCTTCTGCTGAATACAGCACCCCCCCCCCCTCCACTGGATACAATTGCTAACCTTGAACTTCAGGACCATATATTGAAATATATGGATATTTGGAATGTGCTCCAAAATATCCCAGTCACAGTATAAAAAATGTATATTTGATAGTTTCCTTATTGCTGCTTAATTCAGTTTAGCTGTAAGTTTGGATGAATAAGACATAGAAAACCAAGAAAATGTCTTCTGTTGGAATAATTACAGAAGACTATCAATTACAGCTTTTTCTCTTTATTCTTTCATAGCCTCCTTTGGCTCTTGGCATGGTAGGTCAAAACTTTATAATATTTGCTTCTCTATACTTGTTACAGTCCTATTTATTTCATGCTATATTGTACTTTACATTCTTTAGATGTTTTACATTTTTTTACTTTACAGCTAATTAATATCTCAAAAGATTCACTTCACATGTGAGTTTGTGAAATCCAGGAGATTTTCATTTCATTTGATATCCAGGGCAAGAAGGAGATACAATCTGATAGGGATATATTTGTCAAAGAGTGAAGTTAATAGGGAAGTTCCGCCACTAGAGTGAAATTCCGCCACTCTCCATTCATTTCTATGGGATTTTTATAGGTGTATTTATCAAAGGGTAAACTTTCACTTTCCCCCATTGATAAATACGCCTTTCAAAATCCAATAGAAATGAATGGAGAGCTGCGGAATTTCACTCTAGTGGCGGAACTTCACTCTTTGATAAATTTACCTCTTAGCGTCTCTTGCTTCCCCAGTCAGTCATGTCTGTTCTCAATGCCACTGCCAAGCATTAGAGATCTCCTGCTTGGAACAGAGTAGATCCTGATTGCAGCTCCCGTTTTCGCTCCCTAGGCGAATATTTGCCACAAAAAAATGTTTTTTCTCATCTGATATCTAACAGGTTATATGAAGGATATGTCTTCTGTTGGAATAATGACAGCTTATTCTATTTATTCTTTCCTAGCCTCTGTTGCCTGCTGCCACTTTATAATATTTGCCTGTGAAAGGCTTTCTGCCATCGCTATACCTTTTACAGTCTTGTTTGTTTCATGTTATGTCAGTAACCCACTGATTTCATTCCTTTGAATGGTTTTGTCTCTGTACCACCTCCAGTATGGCTAAAATAACTTGCTGACAACTTGTATATTTTATTCAATTTTAGCCTTTCAGCTTTGCACCACCTCCACCTCCAGTAAGTAGAAATGACAGTATTTCAGATTGATATTGTCTGTTTGTCCAGCTGCCGCCCAGTTGTGAGGTCAGTGACAGTAGCACCTGGAAACAGCACTGATTATTAGTCTTCATTGTTATTGTTATATTATTATTATTGTTATTATTATATATTATTAGAAATCAACAGTCTATACATCAGTATCTCTGTGAGAAAACTCCCACACCAGGGGATCAGTATCACCAGTGGGATGGCAGAATCATTGCAGCTAAATGGGAGAGTGTATATAAATACATTAAATTATTATTAAAAACAGACGTTGCACTCACATTGCTCTGCACTGGCAGTCTGTCTTCTCTTTTATCTCTCTGGGTCACTTTATCCTGTGGCGCTTCATTCATGGTTTTCCTATGTATTGGGATCATCAAGTGAAATACAAACACTGTGAGGACAAGAGAGCACAGAAAGCCTAGTAATAACATCCATTCTAAGCACTGCTTTCATATGACAAGAAACTGTAATTCACTGGGGGAAGGTGCTAATCCACCTTCTGCTGAATACAGCCCCCCCCCCTCCAGTGGATACAATTGCTAACCTTGAACTTCAGGACCATATATTGAAATATATGGATATTTGGCATGTGCTCCAAAATATCCCAGTCACAGTATAAAAAATGTATATTTGATAGTTTCCTTATTGCTGCTTTATTCAGTTTAGCTGTAAGTTTGGATGAATAAGACATAGAAAACCAAGAAAATGTCTTCTGTTGGAATAATTACAGCTTATTCTATTTATTCTTTCCTAGCCTCCGTTGCCTGCTGCCAAGGTCAGTCCACTTTATAATATTTGTTTGTGGGTTTCTGCCATTGCGATACCTTTTACAGTCTTGTTTGTTTCATGTTATGTTGTGCTTTACTCTTTTTAGTTGTTTCTATTTAAGCTGGCCATAGACGTGCAGATTTTAGCCTTGTCTCCGTAGAACGATCATACATCACAATTATTAATTATTATATTATTAATTATATTCATGGATGGTGCTGTGATTCCAATTTCCATTGTACAAGCCTTTAATATGACCCTACTACACCCTAAACACTAATCTGACCTAGGGGAATGGAATATTGTACTCTCCAGGGGCAGCAGGCTGTATATTTTGTTGGTCATTCTCAGCTTGGGTTGTCAACTGTATCACTGTGCATGTGTGCTGCACCCCCACTCTCCTGCCCAATCTCAACAGGGGGTAATACTTCTTTTACCTCTAAAAACGAATAGCCCTGGTGCCTCTGCCCTGAGCTCAATCATGCATCACATGGATACTCTACAGCCTACTAATATCCCAACTGATTAAACAGCAAATGTTCTCGCTCTTTAGCAGGGCTGGAACTAGGGGTAAGCAAAATAGGCAGGTGCCTATGGCACAATCATTGGGGGGTGCACTTTTCAATTAAGGGAGAGATCACAAAGATTACATTATCATCATCATCATTTATTTATATAGCGCCGACAAGATACGCAGTGCTTTATTTATTCCTTTATTTTTATTGGCAGTCACACTCGACAGATGAAGTGTACAGTTTGGATGTGGCACTGTTAGGTGCTCAGCAAGTAAGTACTCTTCTCTGGCTTCACTGTCACTTCCCGCTTACCTGCCTGTGTGGGAGGATCGGTGGGCGGGTCTCAGAATCAGCCGCTAAGCAGTACTCTGCCAGAGAGAAATGGCTGGGGAAGTTCTTATGTACTACTGATAGGGTTACCACCTGCCTGGTTTTGACCCGCGCTGCCCAGGTCAAAACTGCCTGTCTATAGTTTTCTAAATTAGGAAAACCGGGCAGGATTTTCAAAGATTAATGTGGCAACCGGCCAATCAACAATCACAATGTCATAGCCCAGCCTCTGTGAGAAATCTAATTTGTCCTGGGATATTACCACTCCACCCAGTGACCTCAGCCACCGCCCCCCTGCCCGGACCTATCGGCAAGAATAGGTGGGAACTCCATTATCTATTGTGAATTTGTGATCTGCTTTTGTGCTCCCTGTTATACCTATAAAGCCCTTCTACCTCTGCCCCATCATCTCCCTGCTATCTTTATGAATCCCCTGTTTTCTCTGGCCCCATACATTTTACTATTAATTCTCTTTCTCTAAATCCCCTGTCATCTAATTAGTTCCCATTTACTTTGCCCTGAGCCAGTACTGTCAGGCCGTTCCTATTTAGAAGAATGGGAGGTGGTTTTAGAGATTGTCTGCATGATTTGACTGTGGGGAATATCTATTATTAATACGGCACCAACCTTTTCTGCAGTGCTCTAAAGTCCCCATCACATTCACACAATGGCTTACTTTATCAGGAGTCACCCTACCTGTATGTTTTTTGGGTGCAGGAGGAAACCACAGAGCGCAGACACTAAGGGGTAAATTTATCAAAGAGTGAAGTTCCGCCACTAGAGTGAAATTCCGCAGCTCTCCATTCATTTGTATGGGATTTGGATGGATGAAAGTGAAATTTCAACCTTTGATAAATACACCTTTAAAAACCCCATAGAAATGTACCCCCATAAATATACCCCTAACTCCTTGTTTATGGTGCCTTGGCTGGAATTGAACCCAGGATCACAGTGCTACAGGACATCAGCACTAACCATTGTGCCACAATACCATTAGCATAAATGTTATAATGCTCATTTACTAATTCCATGCAGTGTGCACTTTGCTTTCCCCTTGTATTGGCTTCTCCTTAAAGGGCAAGTCAACCCTAAAATACAAATTTGCCCAAAAAAAGAAAACATAATTCTAAGCAACTTTCCAATATACATTGATTACACATTTTCAGTGCTTTTGAAGTTATTTCTGAAAACAATTGGTATTCAAAGCAGCATTGACTTAACTCCTACTTGTTACTTTTTAAACAGTGGTGCAACAGTCTTGGTTCCCCAGCAAAGACAGGTCTGTTAATCAGCTGCCTTGTCTTACATTGTATCAACAGTCTTAGACATCAGGGCAAAGTATAGCAAGGGACAGACAAACACTGCTTTCAAAAGCAATACATATACAAATAACTTAAAAACCCTAGACAAATGTAATGGATGCATATTGCAAAGTTTGCTTAGAATTATGTTTTCTTTTATTAGGCAAATTTTTATTTTGTAGTTGACTTGCCCTTTACTCATGAGCAGGCATGTGGGGTATTTGTTATTTGTGAAGCTAGGGAGACAGGAGGTATGATTAGTGGAATGCAATCATTTTATCGGGCAGGGAGAGCAGGAGAAGATCTCGACCCGCACCCACCCGCAAATTTTTTCCAGGGGTTGGCCCGAACCCGCCTCGGGTTGGACCGCACATCACTACTAGGAAGTGCAGAATAGAAAGTGAAAGTACTTGCCTGTCCAGCCACCGTGAATATATGATTGACAGCTGAGACTTTTAAATGAGTTAATAACAGGTACTGATGTTTTAATTTAAAAAACTTTAAAAATTTAGCTCAGCCGGGATTTGTGGCTAAAATAATCTTTGAATAATTAATTTTTTTCCATTCTAAGCCTTCCACCTCCAACTCCACTAAGTGGAATTGTCAGTATTCCAGGTGTTTGTTTGTCCAGTTGTTGGTCAGTGACAGTAGCACCCAGTAACCACTGACACATACTGCACATTTTCCTATGTTCTACGGCTAAAAGAATCTAACTTGCTAATAGCTTGTATTTTTCATTCTTTTAAGGTTTCCGTCTGTGCACCTCCACCTCCACCTCCACCTCCAGTAAGTGGAAATTACAGTATTTCAGATTGATTTTATCTGTTTGTCCAGCTGCCGCCCAGTTTTTAAGTAAGTGACAGTAGCACCAGGGTCGGCCTTAGGCCTATTGGACCAATTGGGCCCAATAGGGCCCCGCACCAAGGGTGAGCATTGACAAGCATTCCCCCAGAACATAAAACTGCAAAGTCACCTTCATCTTCAAAGGTCCAGTCTGCCCCCAACTCCACAGGTCCAGTCCACCCCCAATTCTGATAGGCCCAGGCTGCCCCCAACCTGACTGAGCCCACTCCCAACCTGAATCTGTCCAACCTGCCCCAATCCTGATTGGTCCAGTCCACTCTGCTATTTTATTCCTCCCTCTCTCTTGTGCCCTTATTTCCCCCCCTCTCTCTCTCTCTTGCCCTGTGTGCCCCATTTCTTCCTTTTTCTCTCTCTCTTACGCAGTGTTCCCCTATTTCTTCCTTTTTCTCTCTCTTACCCAGTGTGCTACTATTTCTTCATTACTGTTTCTCCCTTACCCTGTATGCTCCTATTTCCCATCCCTTTCTTACTTTGCCCTGTGTGGCCTTATTTTCTCCCTCTCTCTTTCTCTCTCTTACCCTGTGTGCCCCTATGTGCCCCCTCTTTCCGGTTCCTTTGGGCCCTATTTGCTCTCAATCTTTCGTGCACTATGTGCCCCTGTTTCCTCCCTATCTCTCTTCCCCTGTGTACCCCTATTTCAGTTCTATCTTGGTCCTGTATACCCCTATTTATTTATATATTTAGTGTGTCAGTAGTCAGAAACACTTCGTCTGCCAAAAAGGTCCCAATCGGGCCCCACATTTGATAGGACCAGCCCTGAGTAGCACCCAATAACTACTGACACACACTGCCCATTTTCCTATGTTCTGCGGCCAAAATAATGTAACTTGTTAACAGCTTGTATTTTTCATTCTTTTTAGGGTTTCATCTCTGTACCACCTCGAATAGGTGGGAATTACAGTATTTCAGATTGATATTGTCTGTTTGTCCAACTGCCGCCCAGTTGACAGTGACAGTAGTATCCTGTAACCATACATTTTACTATTAACTTTCTTTGTCTAAATCCCCTGTCATCTAATTAGTTACCTAATTAACTCTTGCCAACTCCCCAAATCTTAACCCCCCCCACAATTTCCTATAATATTTCTTGCCTGTCCCAAAATGCCCCCATCTTAAGGTTGCCGCCTGATCAAACTTTCATAACCTGTCAAATTTTGTAAAATGAACATGGTAATAAGGGGTGTGGCCACAAAAATGGGCATGGTCAAAAAATTGCCCCACGGAAAAAATTTTTGACCCTCTATTTTGTTCCAAAAAGTTGGGAGGTATGGAAATATGGGAAGGGCAGTGATATCTAGGAAGTGCAGAATGGAAAGTGAAAGTACTTGCCTGTCCAGCCATAGTGAATATATGATTGACAGCTGAGACTTTAAAATGAGTTTATAACGGGTACTGATGTTTTAATTTAAAAAACGTAAAAATTTTAGCTAAAAGATTTGTGGCTAAAATAATCTTCGAATAACTATTTTTTTTCCATTCCAAGCCTTCCACTCTCCAACTCCACTAAGTGGAATTGCCAGTATTCCAGTTGTTTGTTTGTCCAGTTGTTAGGTCAGTGACAGTAGCACCCAGTAACCACTGACACATGCTGCACATTTTCCTAGATTCTGCGGCTGAAATAGTCAAACTTACTAACAGCTTGTATTTTTCATTCTTTTCAGGGTTCCATCTGTGCACCTCCACCTCCAGTAAGTGGAAATGGCAGTATTTCAGACTGATATTGTCAGTTTGTCCAGCTGCCGCCCAGTTGTTAAAGGGTTTGTTCACCTTCCAAACACTTTTTTCAATTCAGTTGTTTTTAGATTTCTCAGCAGCATCTCTGGAGTATTCACAACTATTGTATCAATTGTAACAGCTGCCTGTAATTAAACACGGGGATTCTGCTCAGCAGGGACAAAGATAACAAATGTATCAACTAAATGTATCACTTTAGAACAATTTACAAGGTCGGCGACCCCCCCTCCCAGAGCTGCTTCAGAAGGTGAAAAATGACACTTTACACTTCTTTAAAAAAAAACAGTCACACATAGAAAATAGGAAGCCATTGGAAAAAGTCGTTATTTCTGGTGATCTATCTGAAACCAACTAGTAGCTTGAAGGTGAACCACCCCTTTAAGTCAGTGACAGTAGCACCCAGTAACCACTGACACATACTGCAAATTTTTCTAGGTTCTGCGGCAAAAAGCAACTAACTTGCTAACAGCTTGTATTTTTCATTCTTTTAAGGGTTTCATCTGTGCACCTTCACCTCCAGTAAGTGGAAATTACAGTATTTTGTAAAACTGCCGCCCAGTTGTTAGGTCAGTGACAGTAGCACCCAGTAACCACTGACACATACAGCAAATTTTCCTAGGTTCTAACGAATCTAACTTGCTAACAGCTTGTATATTTCATTCTTTCATTGCTTCCTACCACAGCCCACAATGAAAACTCACCGCTGATGAACCCTGTGGGAGCACTGTAACTCCGCTCTGGGTGTCCTATTGGAACCCCGAAATATAGATGCCACTGGGCAGCATGCCACCCCTACAAATGTTCCACCCTAGGCCTGGACCTTTGTGGCCTTGTCACAAATCCGGGCCTGAAAACGACCTTTTGAATGGATAGAAGAATTGCCGAAATGGCAAAGACTCATGATCAGCTCCAGCTATAAAGTTGTAAAGTTACCTGTGATACTGTTACAATTAGAAGAAGCCATGGGCTTCTGTATCGGACTTCCTGTTTTCAGCTTAAACCTCCAGGGCTTGGGCTTGAGCATGCACAGTTTGCTCCTCCTCTCTCTCCCTCTCCCCCCTCCCTGCTGTAATCTGAGCCCAGAGCTATGAGTGAGCAGAGAGAGAGAGAGACTCGAGCAGGAAGTGATGTCACACCAAGCCAATATGGCAGCTGCTATCCTAAACAAACAGAAATAGCTTCTAGAGCTGTTTACTTACTCAGGTATGGTAAAGTATTCTGCAGAATAAATATAGTGTTATAGTTTGCACTATTGTGGCTATTATATTGGCAATAAACTGCTTCAGTAGCGTACCTTCTCCTTTAAGCCTTCCTTTGTAGTCACCATTTAGCTCACAACTAGGCTACAGATGTGTAAAAACGTTATAATGCCTCCTTCCCTGGCCTCTATTCTAAGCTCTTTTTAAGCACAATTATGGAAGCTGTACCTTAGACCAGTGACTCACAGGGTATACTGCCCGTCCCCTAGACCAGTATCGTATTTGAATTTGTTCATTTTGTAAAACGACCCTTGAATAACAGCCTTTATATTTCATCCTATTCTAGGCTTTTGACGAGCTGCTTCAAGTTCTAGTAAGTGTATTTTATCCTTTATTCATTACAGCTGCCTGTAATGAAACCCAGGGATTCTGCTCAAGGAGGGTGAGCAGTGAGGAGGATCTTTTAAGTTAGATTTACCTTTTGGTGTTGGTGATTATTAAGCTAGTTCGGAAAAGCATTCCCCGGTTCTGTTGTTTGCGTTGCAAATGGTGTTGGATGTGAATTACAAGGGGTATCAGCCTTTTAGGAAAGAAGGATGTCAGGCACAAGTGTAGGGGTGGAAACATACCGGTGAAAATTTTGCACCCAGGCCTATAGTTAAGACACATGAGTTTTAAGTAGAACTTGTACAACTTGTAGAACATTTGCCTTTGTGTACCTGAGCCTCTGTAATGCTACTTTGGCTTGGCCTTTCGTTTGGGATTATTGCCCTGCTGGAAGATTTGCATAACACACATTGCTTTGAATTGTCCAAAATAGTGGGCAGACGGCATGGCCACTGAGTCAAGAGGATCACAATGGGGGCAGGCGGATTCGGCTGGGGGCCCGCGGCTTGGTAAAAAAATTATATTGGAAAGTTACTTTTTTTAAGGAATTCTGGGAACTCATGTGTCACAGGGCGTATCTTGAATGTTTCACTGCTGTTTAAAATATTTTGTTTTGATTTTGGTAGTCGTGCCTTTAAATTCTCTGATATATTTCCAAACCTTTCTATACTTTTCTAGGAACAGACACAGTTGGCTGTATCAATGGTAAGTCCCTTTAATAGTATGGTGGTAGTATGTCAAATGATATAGACCTGCCCCCTCTGGTGTACTACTACTACTACTACTACACATAGGAACAGCACCGCCCTTCTCCTGTGTACAAGTGCTGCCTCTATGATCACTTATGACATATTCTTGCACTTCTGCTGGTGAAAATGACCCTTATATATGTTATTTAATACACTAGACAATAGATTTGAATGACAGGAATTGTGTTTGGTATATACACATTTATACTGTTTGCTGAGAGTAGCAGAACAGTGAAGAAGAATCACAGAAGTATCCAAGGTAGTATGGGAAATGCTGGGAAGGGTTCAACTGGAACATGGAGGATTGAAATTGTGTTTTGTTTTTGTAGAAATTGCTCATCCACATTAGTGTAATGTAGGACGTACCTAAAAGTTCTCTGCAGTTTTACTAGGCTTGAGGCTTTATGGCTTAAAGGAGAAGGAAAGGTGTTTTTACTTGGGGGTGCCAAAAGTTAGGCACGCCCAAATGATTGTTTCTACTTTAATTAAAGACATGCACAGCTTCTCACTTAAAACATTTATTTGTGTATTTTAACCATAGCAGAATTGTATATCAACACATTTTACAAACACACCACAGTGCAGCGTCTTCCCTCCTGTCTGCCTACCTTGTGTTAGCCACACCCTCCTGACGCGTTTCACGCTATTGGGCGCTTCATCAGAGTAGGTTTGGTGCTCCTATCAGCAGAAAACAGCCGGTCCAGGGTTATTCCAGGGAACACCACGGAATAACACCTTCTTTCCTTAAATTTCCTGGGGCAGACACATGCGCAGTAGAACTCAATAGCCGGCTTGTTCGTAAAATTTGGGCTTTTCGTGCTACTGTACATGTGCACTCATGCGCAAATAGAAGAAGCAGGAAGAGGATCACTCCGTGGTGCTCTATGGAATAACCACAGGCTGGTGCGGTTTCTGCTGATAGGAGCACCGGCTGGGGTGTCAGGTAAATAAATCAAAAAATCACTTGGGGTTGCCTAACTTTTGTCACCCCCAAGTATAAAATGCCTTTCCTCGCCTTTAAAATTTGGTAAGAATTGGTAATGCTGTAACATACTAAAGGTTCATTTAAAGGTGTGTTTTTGAGCTGTAGGTGCTCTGAGCTGGTTTGTGTGTTAGCTAATGTGTACAGGCGCAGTGACACTTGTGATATTTGATTGTAATATTATTATAAGTGCAGCCTTCCTGAAACTGTTCATTTTGATGTTGTTTCCCTCAGATTGAAACTGAACCAGAGAAAGCAGAGCATGAGGGGGCTGATTTCGTCAGGCCTGCTAGAAAAAAGAAAATCTACTATAACACAGTGGAGGAGCCAATGGGAAGACTTCATGGTTCCAGACGGTGTGTTAGAGGGGAAGAGGTATACATTAAGACAATTTAGTACTGCTGCTGAGGGCCAATAGAAAGGGCAGCAGATTACTCTGATTCTGAAAGGAAGGAACTTTGGATATTTCATTTAGTCAGGTTATGGATGTAATAGCTGACAGCCCAAATACAAACAAAAGTGTTATTAGAGCAACAATAGCACATTATTTTTAGGGAACTGGGTTGTTGGTTCCCACCAATGCCTTAAGGACCAGGGCACGCGCTGCTATTTGTGGAGATTAGTCGCCCAGTGACAAATCGATTCTTCTTCCGCCAACTAATCTCCATGAACTGCATTCCCGTCGGCTAGAATGTAAATCCTCACCGGGATGGCACTTGGATTGTTTCGGCTCTCCGAAGTCGCCTGAAGTTTCTTTGTGAGGCAACTTCGGGTGACCTTGAAAAACAAAGTGTTCCAAGTGCCATCTCACTGGTGATTTACATTCTAGCCGGCGGGAAGGCATTTAGGGGAGATTAGTCACCCGAAGAAGAGTCGATTTGTCGCTGGGCGACTAATCTCCATAAAGAGCAGCATGTGCCCTGGCCCTTAGGGACTGGCCACACAGGTAGATTTGGGGAGATTAGTCGCCGGGCGACGAATCTACTCTTCTTTGCAGCTACTAATCTCCCAGATCTGACTTCCCCTGCCTTCCGCAGGATAAAATATAAATCGCCTGGGGGCAGGCACACAGGGCGCTTCGTTTTCCGAAGTTGCCTGAAGTTTCCTCGTGAGGCAATTACGGATGACTTCGGAAAACGAAGCGATCCGTGTGCCTGCCCCCAGATCGGGGAGATTAGTCGCCGCGAAGAAGAGGAGATTTGTCGCCGCTCGACTAATCTCCCTGATTCTGCCCGTGTGGCCAGACCCTAAAAGTGGTACTGCGCCTAAGTGAGAATAGAGCACCAAAAGGTATTTACATGTACTAGAAGCAAAATATCTCACGGAAGGCTATCACTATTACTCCATATTATTTTCAATTCATAGTCCTTGTTTTTCAGTCCTTTTTAGGTTTTAGGGATCCACTATTTTAGGACCGGTCAGACGCTGAATCCTCGGGAAACATTTGTCTGAATACCGAACTGAATGTGAACCCTAATTTGCATATGCAAAGTAGGGAAATGAGGTGGGGGGAGAACTGTGCATGCAGCGCACAGTTTGTGTGACAAAATCACGTGATTTTTTTGGATTCGGTTCAGCCAGGCACTTGGATTTGGCTGAATCCTGCTGAAAAACAAATCCTGGATGCGGTGCATCCCTATTTGGTTTACTTTGTTTCAATAAGGACACAAAAAAGATGCTTAGCACCAAGGGCCACAGCATCCAACTTATGGATCCAGAAAGCCCTCCGGCATTTTTTTTGACTCATTATTGACTCACAGGTCACTTACAGGGGCGCTGCACCAATAAGGCAAATAGAGAAACTCTCCTCAGGTGGCAGTGCCCCACTAGTTACCAGGGGCGACAAAAATACCATTCCTGTAACTTTTTTTGGGTTTTCAAACCTGAAATTTGGCTCTACTAACGCAGAGAGAACAATTGTGCTACTGGACCCTGCTGACTACCACACACTCCGGCTAAAAAAGGAGTGCGTGGGGGAGGGGGACGGCAGCAGCAAGCTGCCCCAGGCGGAGGAGGAGCCAGGATCATCCCTGGTCACCTGACTTGTTTGTAATTGGCACCTGCTTATGGCATAGTGAAGGGCTCTCTTGCACTCCCGAGTGTTGCTCCTTGCCATGGATGTGCCAAGTGTCAACAATTTTGTACCCCACAACGTGCCCCCATTTAATCTTACCTAATGAGAAAAGAGTCCTTAGTAGTTGTCTTGGTATTTTAGTCTGAGCAGGGCAAAAGGTTTGCCAGCTTCTGCCCCAGACTGACTCCCTGAGCCTAGTCCCTTCTTCAGGCTCCAGAGCTGCTCTCCACCTATATATGTCATGTAAAGAGGAACACCCCAGCCCTCATAGCTGCAGAATACAATGGAAATGCCTGCGTCTGTCAACCTTAATGATTGCTGTTTGTATTTTCTGGTGCTATTGTCTAAATAATAAATATACACTAAATAAATTCTTTATATAGGTAGCATTGTCTCAAAAAAGAGAAAGAGCCCCGCCGGTTTTCAACGCCCTTTTAGATCTACAGTGTGAGGTAAGGTTAATACTCTTCTAATGTTTCCTCCGATGTTTGTGCTGAGAAGCTGAGAGAGGGCAGAACTGTTTCATAAAAATCATATTGCGTAGGTTTTACCTCTGCAAACATTTCAGGAGAAAAGCAAAGTATGAGAGTAAATTGTTCCTTAATGTATACATTTTCCTAAAGTGATACTGTCATGGGGAAAAAAAATTCAAAACGCATCCGTTAATAGTGCTGGTCCAGCAGAATTCGGAACTGAAATCCATTTCTCAAAAGAGCAAACAGATTTTTGTTTATATTTAATTTTTAAATCTGACATAGGGCTAGACATATTGTCAGTATCTCAGCTGCCCCCAGTCATGTGCTCTCATAAACTTCAGTTATTATTCACTACTGTACTGCAAGTTAAAGTGATATCACCAACCCCCCCCCCAGCAGCCTAAAAACAGAACAATGGGAAGGTAACCAGATAGAAGATCCCTAACATAAGATAACAGCTGCCTGGTAGATATAAGAACAGCACTCAATAGTAAAATCCAGGTCCCACTGAGATACATTCAGTTACATTGAGTAGGAGAAACAACAGCCTGCCAGAAAGCAGTTCCATCCTAAAGTGCTGGCTCTTTACAATATACTCAAATACTGCAAATTTTCCTAGGTTCTACGGCTAAAAGAATCTAACTTGCTAACAGCTTGTATTTTTCATTCTTTTCAGGGTTCCGTCTGTGCACCTCCACCTATAGTAAGTGGAAATTACAGTATTTCAGATTGATTTTGTCTGTATGTCCAGCTGCCGCCCAGTTTTTAAGTCAGTGAGGGTCTGCCTTAGGCCTATTGGACCAATTGAGCCCAATAGGGCCCACTCCTCTGGGGCCCCTCACCAAGGGTGAGCACAAGAATTCCCCCAGAACATAAAACTGCCAAGTCACCCCAACTTCAAAGGCCCAGCCTGCCCCCAAACTGACTGAGCCCACTCCCAACCTGAATCTGTCCAACCTGCCCCAATCCTGATTGGTCCAGTCCACTCTGCTATTTCATTCCTCCCTCTCTCTTGTGCCCTTATTTACCCCCTCTCTCTCTCTTGCCCTGTGTGCCCCATGTCTTCCTTTTTCTCTCTCTCTTATGCAGTGTTCCCCTATTTCTTCCCTTTTCTCTCTCTCTTACCCAGTGTGCTACTATTTCTTCTTAACTTTTTCTCCCTTACCCTGTATGCTCCTATTTCCCATCCCTTTCTCACTCCTGCCCTGTGTGGCCTTATTTTCTCCCTCTCTCTTTCTCTCTCTTACCCTGTGTGCCCCTATGTGCCCCCTCTTTCCTGTTCCTTTGGGCCCTATTTGCTCTCAATCTTTCGTGCACTATGTGCCCCTGTTTCCTCCCTATCTCTCTTCCCCTGTGTGCCGCTATTTCAGTTCTATCTTGGTCCTGTTTGCCCCTATTTATTTATATATTTAGTGTGTCAGTAGTCAGCAACACTTAGTCTGCCAAAATGGTCCCAATTGGGCCCCACATTTGATAGGACCAGCCCTGAGTAGCACCCAATAACCATTGACACACACTGCACATTTTCCTATGTTCTGCGGCCAAAATAATGTAACTTGCTAACAGCTTGTATTTTTCATTCTTTTTAGCGTTTCATCTCTGTAACACCTCCAGTAAGTGGAAATTACAGTATTTCAGATTGATATTGTCTGTTTGTCCAGCTGCCGTCCAGTTGTTAGGTCAGTGACAGTAGCACCCAGTAACCACTGACACATACTGCAAATTTTCCTAGGTTCTAACGAATCTTACTTGCTAACAGCTTGTATATTTCATTCTTTCATTGCTTCCTACCACAGCCCACAATGAAAACTCACCGCTGGTGAACACTGTGGGAGCACTGTAACTCCGCTCTGGGTGTCCTATTGGAACCCGTAAATATAGATGCCACTGGGCAGCATGCCACCCCTACAAATGTTCCACGCTAGGCCCGGACCTTTGTGGCCTTGTCACAAATTCGGGCCTGGAAACGACCTTTTGAATGGATAGAAGAATAGCTAAAATGGCAAAGACTCATGATCAGCTCCGGCTATAAAGTTGTCAAGTTACCTGTGATACTGTTACAATTAGAAGACGCCTATGTGAAGCCATGGGCTTCTGTATCAGACTTCCGGTTTTCATCTTAAACCTTCAGGGCTAGGGCTTGAGCATACTCAGTTTGCTCCTCTCTCTCCCTCTCCCCCTCCCTGCTGTAATCTGAGCCCAGAGCTATGAGTGAGCAGGGAGAGACTCAGGCAGGAAGTGATGTCACACCAAGCTAATATGGCAGCTGCTATCCTAAACAAACAAAGAGAGCTTCTAGAGCTGTTTACTCAGGTATAGGGTTGCCACCCGGCCTGTATTTTACTGGCCTAGCCGGAAAAATAATACCTATAACAAAAGCCCTTGGCCCTCCAGCAGAAACTTAGCTCTCCTTAGTCTTCTTCTTGTGATGGGGCCCCGCCCCTTTTGCATCACGGCACACATGACCACGCCCCCTTTCCCCCGTGGCCCTGCGACTTTTTACGTCACGGTGTTACCGCCTCATCACTGGCTGGTAAATTTTTTCAAAAAGGTGCCAACCCTACTCAGGTATGGTAAAGTATTTTGCAGAATAAATATAGTGTTACAGCTACAGTTATGCGGTGCATCCCTATTTGGTTTACTTTGTTTCAATAAGGACAGAAAAAAGATGCTTAGCACCAAGGGCCACAGCATCCAACTTATGGATCCAGAAAGCCCTCCGACTCATTATTGACTCACAGGTCACTTACAGGGGCGCTGCACCAATAAGGCAAGTTGAGAAACTCTCCTCAGGCGGCAGTGCCCCACTAGTTACCAGGGGCGACAAAAATACCATTCCTGTAACTTTTTTTGGTTTTCAAACCTGAAATTTGGCTCTACTAACGCAGAGAGCACAATTGTGCTCCTGGACCCCGCTGCCGACATTGTGGACTCCCCAACAAAACCCTCCGTCTTAAAAAGGTGAGTGCGTGGGGGAGGGGGTGGCAGCAGCAAGCTGCCCCAGGCGGAGGAGGAGCCAGGATCATCCCTGGTCACCTGACTTGTGTGTAATTGGCACCTGCTTATGTTGCTCCTTGCCATGGATGTGCCAAGTGCCAACAATTTTGTACCCCACAACGTGCCCCCATTTAATCTTACCTAGTGAGAAATGAGTCCTTAGTAGTTGTTTTGGTATTTTAGTCTGAGCAGGGCAGCAGGTTTGCCAGCTTCTGCCCCAGACTGACTCCCTGAGCCTAGTACCTTCTTCAGGCTCTAGAGCTGCTCTCCACCTATATATGTCATGTAAAGAGGAACACCCCAGCCCTCATAGCTGCAGAATACAATGGAAATGCCTGCGTCTGTCAACCTTTATGATTGTTGTTTGTATTTTCTGGTGCTATTGTCAAAATAATTAATATACACTAAATATATTCTTTATATAGGTAGCATTGTCTCAAAAAAGAGGAAGAGCCCTGCCTGCTTTCAACGCCCTTTTAGATCTACAGTGTGAGGTAAGGTTAATACTCCTCTAATGTTTCCTCCGATGTTTGTGCTGAGAAGCTGAGAGAGGGCAGAACTGTTTCATAAAAATCATATTGCGTAGGTTTTACCTCTGCAAACGTTTCAGGAGAAAAGCAAAGTATGAGAGTAAATTGTTCCTTAATGTATATATTTTCTTAAAGGGATACTGTCTGGTCCAGCAGAATTCTGAACTGAAATCTGTTTCTCAAAAGAGCAAACAGATTTTTTTTTATATTTAATTTTTAAATCTGACATGGGGCTAGACATATTGTCAGTATCTCAGCTGCCCCCAGTCATGTGCTCTGATAAACTTCATTATTCACTGCTGTACTGCAAGTTGAAGTGATATCACCCCCCCCCCCAGCAGCCTAACAACAGAACACTGGGAAGGTAACCAGATAGCAGATCCCTAAAACAAGATAACAGCTGCCTGGTAGATATAAGAACAGCACTCAATAGTAAAATCCAGGTCCCACTGAGATACATTCAGTTACATTGATTAGGAGAAACAACAGCCTGCCAGAAAGCATTTCCATCATAAAGTGCTGGCTCTTTCTGAAAGCACATGACCAGGCAAAATGACCTGAGATGCACCTACACACCAATATTACAACTAAAAAAAATACACTTGCTGGTTCAGGAATGAAATTTTATATTGTAGAGTGAATTATTTGCAGTGTTAACAATGTAATTTAGAAATAAAAACTACATCATAAAATTCATGACAGAATCCCTTTAAGTAGAAGGCAGATGACCAATATGAATGCATTTAATAAGTTGATGTGATGGGTTGTTGGACTTGATGGACACAATGAAGAGTACAGAGTGATGCAATTCAATAAGGTACTTGCACTTCCAGTGCTTCCATACTAACTCTTTGATGAATGGATTACCTTTATCTATTGGTGTTGGGTAATTGCGGAGCTACCGTCACCTGGACTTGACTAGCTTTATGGTTCTTGCTGTGGCTTGTGTCATTAGGCGCACCAGACTTTGTGCCCAATAAAATGGATTCAAGCGCCATTCTGACTACAGAACCAACACAGCCCTCCAATAATAATAGATGCAAGCACACTTACATTTGTTTAGATTTTTCAAATGGAGTTATGGGGAAAACTCTACATTATGAGTAAAATAAACGGTTATTTGTGTCACTTTGCAATCTGCATGTGCGTTCAAAAATGACTGCTGTAAGGGGCGGTGCATACACTCGGGAAGCAAGTCCCACAATCCATTTCTTCAAATAATTGTGACAGTCTAAGGGGGTGAGGCTAGAATGATCCCTGCAAGTCAGAGGCAAACCATTAGGACAGAGTCACACGCTGCGATTCAGGGAGATTAGTCGCCCAGGACAAATCTCCTCTTCTTCAGGTCGACTAATCTCCCCGAACTGCCTCCCAGCCGGCTAGAATGTAAATCACCAGTGGGATGGCACTCGGAGCGCTTCGTTTTCTGATGTTGCCCGAAGTTTCCTTGTGAGACGACTTCGGAAAACGAAACGCTCCGAGTGCCATCCCACTGGTGATTTACATTCTAGCCGGCAGGAAGGCAGGGGATGGCAGTTCGGGGAGTTTAGTCGCCCTAAAGAAGAGGAGATTTGTCGCCGGGCGACTAATCTCCCCAAATCGCTGCGTGTGTCTCTGCCCTTAGAGGTAAAACTTTATCTATAATTAGTGCTTTCTAGGCCAAATCATAAATATGGATTTTCTAAGGCTCCACTACAGATTTAGAACCTTCATGGGTGGTACAGTGTATTGAGCAAAGAATGCAATTAAAAACTAAACCCCTAGCTCAGGATGGTATAACTGATTATTGAAACATGAGCCTTGTCTCTTGATCTCCTAGTAAATATACAGACGTACAGATATACAGTATCCCTTGTAACTGTCTGTGCCTAAATCTCTTCCCCAGGAGGGATACTGGCTGCTGAACGAAGAGCTCGGATGTCTGTTAAACATGAATGTCAATTACTTGATAGAGGTGTTTTTATCAAAAAATGGCATTCAGTCTCTTGGTAAGTCTTTTGTTTCTTAACTTACTGATTACCTTCTGTAACACTACTAACGGGGTATGGCGAATTATTTCGCCTTGTTTCGCCGCGGAAATGATGCCCATAGACTGTTATGGAGTCGCGGATCAAAAAAAAAAAAAAAAGACGCACATCAAAAAAAATTTGCAGCGCGTCAAAATTTTTTTGACGCCCATAGACTTTAATCTATGGTGAATTAATTAGACTACATCTAATCCAACATCCCATTTAATGCTAAATATTGCATGGAACAATGAATGCAAAAGTGAGCGCAAATTGACTCCATTTAAAAACAAATGCCTATACAGTGTTGTAGTATGTGATGCTGTGGGAGGATTGCAGTACAATCACGTAACTCACATGAGACAAACGACTCAGGTTGGCAACTATATTTGCAGGCAACTGCCTGTGGTTTATTTTCATAACAAACAAAATAAACAAAGCACAACTTCTGTGCTGACCAAGAAATCAAAGTCTCAGCAGATTGACGTTTTCAACGAACGCAAAACAAAAGGCCACACTGCTGTCACAAGGCAGTTGTTCTCTGGAGTCCCAGTGTCAGAGGTAGTTTGTTACAAAAAAATCCGTCTTTTCCAGTGGCGTAACTAGAGTGAGCCAAACCCCCTTGCAAAAAAAATCTTCAGAGGGGCCCCTAGCCGGTAAAACACCTGCCAAGGCCGGGGCTGGTATTACAAATTTACCGGCAATGCAGTTGGCGGTAATTTGTAATACCCTTTAAAAAAAGCCCCTGGCCTGCCCCCAATTTGCAAAGAACTTACTTTTTTCCAGCGCCGTGGACGTCTCTGCAATGTTGCTCCGCCCCTTTTGCAGCACGTCGCGTAGCTCCACCCCTTTTTACAGTGTCGGACGGGCCAGAACCCTTCTGTAGATATTTGCAATCGCGGGGAAAAAAAATTTTTCCGACGATGCGCAGCGCCGCCAGCGCATGCACGCCGAACGGCGCTCTTGCGCATGTGCGCCAAGCGGCGGTGTTGCTGGGCCGACGCATTTTAGTAGGGGTGCAGGGGGCCGGAGGGGGGCCCCTGGACAGCAGTCCTGGTGGGCCCCGGTCCTCCCAGTCCGACCCTGCCTTTTTATGTCACGGACCACCCCTTTTTTGTGCCTGCTCCCCCATTAGCCGGTAATCTTTTTGAGTAAAAGTGGCAACCCTAGGCCGAGCGCACTCCGATCCCCATCCTCCCAACACTTCCTGCTCCTGCCCACTTCCTGCTCTGACTCCACCCACTCTCCATATGACCCCTCCCACTCTCCACCCCATGCCGGTTTGCCTTCTGTTTCCCTTCCATAGGTAGGAGAGCGGCTGGGGAAGGGGGGTGTTCCTTGTTAGCGATAGAGGAAGAAGACCCCGCAGTCTGGGTCCCCCTTTTCCCCCTGGCCCCCTGCGACTGCAGGGTCTGCTTCCTCTATAGTTACGACAATAGTATTTTCCCTGCAGTCTCTCCAATCTTACTGAACTCTCATCACACACAATGTACCCCTAATGTTCCACCTGCAGTCTAATTGGCCAGAGTAGTCTTAGCCATGGTCCAGGGCCCTATCCTGTATTACCCTGGAGATTTAAAGGAGCCAATACCTCAGCCTGGGTGGTATATATCTGCCATCATACGCAAACTTCCCACTGGGGACAAACCTTTTTGTTACAATGCATTAAAGGAGACGCATATTTTATATACTTAACTGATTGCGCCAGCCTAGAGGTTCAGCATTTCTCTGGCCGAAATGATCCAGACCTTTACAGTTGTCTAAGAATACAGTAGTTAGGAGTGTCAGTGACACTGCACATGCTGAGTTTGCTGTGAGCAGCTGTTGAGAGGCTTAGCCTTGGCGTTGTTACAAATGATCAAGCAGAAAATCAGGTTGGCCTGCTATATAAGCTTGATTGCTTAATTATCATGTTAATTACACTGTCATGTAGCAATAATCGTTCCAATCAGTCTTGCATTGTGACATTTATATTCTATATAATACACAAAAGCCATGAATATCTTGTAAATGATATCATTATAAACGGTGAGTTCTGATTTCATCAGTTATAAACGGTGAGTTCTGATGTCATTTCTGTCAAATGACTCACTGAAGCTTGTGTATTATAATAAATAAAGTACCCCCAGTTGCAAAATATGGTCATGAAACTCCTCGGTAACTTATAATATCCTTATAATTTACAAGAGGGGGAACTTTATTCACTATATGTACAGTATATTGTGAGGGGTCCCATAGCTCAGGTAACTGACAATAGGTAAGAAGATGGGGAGCTACTGGGGCATCTTTGGAGACACAGATCTTTACTGCTAAAGGGCTGTGGTTGCCTTGGGCTGGTACTGAAGCACAAAACATAATGTACAACATTTCTAGCTACTTCTAGCTTTAGTTCTCCTTTAAGTTAGGCAGCTACATCCTGGGTGCATCAGAAACAGGTCTAGATATTAAATCGGAGCTCACCCTTCTCAATGAAACGTCTCTCTCTTCAGTCGCAGCTCTCGCGGGATCCTCCTCACTTCGTTGGGGAGGTAACTTCAGTGCACAGATTTACCCCGTTTCATGGCGCAGAACGAAGGAATCACAAGTGACGGTATTGTTCATTTTTCTTGCGGCTTTATTGGCACATCTTAGTGAGTTTCTAGCAGTGGGTTGGTGAGGAAAACCTACGCGTTTCGTGCCCTCTTTCCAGGCACTTCGTCAGGGTAAAGAGGGCACGAAACGCGTAGGTTTTCCTCACCAACCCACTGCTAGAAACTCACTAAGATGTGGCAATAAAGCCGCAAGAAAAATGAACAATACCGTCACTTGTGATTCCTTCGTTCTGCGCCGTGAAACGGGGTAAATCTGTGTACATCCTGGGTGCAGTTGAACTTTCACCAAGGGAATCAGTCACTAATACAGTTAATAACATGACATAAAGTCGATGCCATTCTAACATAACTATGTTCATCCATCGCCGGATTTGCTGGGCGGGCGCCCCTAGGCAAAAGCGCCAGCGTGCGAGCGCCGGTGCACTGGGGAGCACAGGCTCCCCACAGAGCCCCCAAAAATGTGCCGCCCTAGACCCGGGCCTATGTGGCCTTGCCACAAATCCGGGCCTGTGTTCATCTCAACTTGTGAGTTATTTTCCAGAGAGACACTTTGGGTCCCTAGAAGGGCAACTGAGACAAGTCATTATTTCTTCAGCTGTATTATTTGTGTCTTGTTTTTAATTTTATAGGGAAGAAAGGAAAAGACGAGGTGCTGAAACTCATTGCTACCCTCCTGGTGCTGCAAACGATTTGCACTTATGAGTTGGTGAATGTAACATTTAAGAATCTGATGAAGCTGGATGAATCATTTTGCACAAGGTAAATACTGTTATGGCGGCAAAATACCAGAACTTTTGAAATGCCAAGAAACACTTTTTTACTTAAAGCAACCCAAGCTCTGATTAAGGACTGAAATCCCAGTAACCTGTGGCCTCAGATCAGACCCCACAAAATTTCAGTGTTTCCATGATGGCTGGCAAAGGTGCCAGGGGTGTAACTACAGAGGAAGCAGACCGTGCGGCTGCAGGGGACACAGAAGATATAGGGGCCCCATGAGGCCCTAAATAATCAGCAATTTTAACATATATTGGTAAAAAAGGACAACCTCTGGTTATATTGGGGACCCAGTAACGTCTAGTTACACCACTGAAAGGTGCCAAATGTATATAAGTACAGGAAATTTGGGGTATCTCCGAGAGGTGGGAACCACATATGAACTGAATTGTAGAGTAAGAGTAAGAGCTAGAGAGTGGAAAAAATATGGAGAAGGTGGGCAGCAAGCAGATAATCAAAGCAGCAAACTGTTTAAAACCAAAGAGGTTATAGTCATTTTAAGAACTAAAGGAAGAGAAAGGAGCAGATTTAGGAACTAGTGATGCGCGGGTTGAGAAAAACTTGACCCGAACCCGCCTGACCAGCACCCGACTTCCACCTTCCAGTTATAGAACTGCGGCCGCCAATGACATCACAAAATGGGTGGGAGGGATGAACAGGCGCGCGCGCGCCTATTAGTCAGAAACCAGCAGTGTAAGGTCGCAAACAACACAGCGAGGTCGACCCAAACCCACCCGACCCATGGGTAAACCTGCAGATCCCACGGGTATCAGGTCGGATCAGGAACATTATCTGGTATCCAGATCATTAAATAAAACAATATCCCTTATTTGTACTGTACTGTACATCAACGTTATTGTTATATTGATTAATATTGATTAAGTGATCTGCCCCTAAATAATCATTTCAAATGCAACTGCCCCTTTAAGGGTCTTGAAATCCATACAGGTACTGTAAATCATAAATTAGTTTTGGGGATCATTGCAGTACAGTGAACATATCAGGGCATTCACCATCTCAGTAAAAAGATCATCCATATTATCCCTTGTATAAACAGAGAGTTGTTCCCCAGCCTCATGTTAATGACAGGGAGGGCTGAGCCGATGCTCTCAATAAATAATTGTTAGAATGTGGACAGGGGAGATGGGATTGGGCGCAATGTTCCTGGTATATAGTTATAATGAAATGCTGATGCCGATGGATGGCATTTAATATGATATACTATTGCCTGTACAGGTATGGGATCCGTTATCTGGAAACCCGTTATCCAGAAAGATCCGAATTACGGAAAGGTCATCTCCCATAGACTCCAGTTTATCCAAATAATCCAAATTATTTTCTTTTTCTCTGTAAAAATACAACAGTACCTTGTACAAGATCCATACTAAGTTATAATTCATCTTTATTGGAAGTAGGGATGCACCGAATCCAGGATTTGGTTCTGAATTCGGCCTTTTGCAACAGGATTCGGATTCAGCTGAATCCTTGTACCCGGCCGAACCAAACCCGAGTACTAATTTGCATATGCAAATTAGGGACAGGAAGGGAAATCGCATGACTTTTTGTCACAAAACAAGAAATTAAAAATGTTTTAACTTTTTCCATTCCTGCCCTCAATTTGCATATGCAAATTAGGGTTTGGTTTGGTATTCAGCCAAATTTTTCACTAAGGATTCTGGGATTCAGCCGAATCCCAAATAGTGGATACGGTGCATCCTTATTGGAAGCAGAACCAGCCTATTGGGTTTATTTAATGTTTACATGATTTTCTAATAAACTTAAAGGGATACTGTCATGGGAAAAAACATTTTTTTCAAAATGAATCGGTTAATAGTGCTGCTCCGGCAGAATTCTGCGCTGAAATCCATTTCTCAAAAGAGCAAACAGATTTTTTTATATTCAATTTTGAAATCTGACATGGGGCTAGACATATTGTCAATTTCCCAGCTGCTCCAAGTCATGTGACTTGTGCTATGATGAACTTCAATCACTCTTTACTACTGTACTGCAAGTTGGAGTGATATCACCCCCTCCCTTTCCCTCCCCAGCAGCCAAACAAAAGAACAATGGGAAGGTAACCAGATAACAGCTCCCTAACACAAGATAACAGCTGCCTGGTAGATCTAAGAACAACCCTCAATAGTAAGGGTAGGGACACACTGGGCGATTTGGGGAGTTTTAGTCGCCTGGCGACTAATCGCCGCGACCTTTCTCCCCGAATGCCTTTCCTCGCTCTGCGCCTGGCTAAAATGAAAAATCGCCTGCGCTAATCACACGCGGCGATTCGTTTTCCGAAGTCGCCCGAAGTTTCCTCGTGAGGCAACTTCGGGCGATTTCGGAAAACGAATCGCCGCGTGTGATTAGCGCAGGCGATTTTTCATTTTAGCCAGGCGCAGAGCGAGGAGAGGCATTCGGGGAGAAAAGTCGCGGCGATTAGTCGCCAGGCGACTAAAACTCCCCAAATCGCCCAGTGTGTCCCTACCCTAAAAACCCATGTCCCACTGAGACACATTCAGTTACATTGAGAAGGAAAAACAGCAGCCTGCCAGAAAGAATTTCTCTCCTAAAGTGCAGGCATAAGTCACATGACTAGGGGCAGCTGGGAAATTGACAAAATGTCTAGCCCCATGTCAGATTTCAAAATTGAATATAAACAAATCTGTTTGCTCTTTTGAGAAATGGATTTCAGTGCAGAAGTCTGCTGGAGTAGCTCTATTAACTGATGTGTTTTGAAAAAAACATGTTTTCCGATGACAGGATCCCTTTAAGGTATCAAGATTCAAATTACAGGAACATCTAGAAAGTCCCAGGTCCCCGAGAATTCTGGATAACAGGTCCCATACCTGTATACGTGGGGCTTCTTCATTGGATTGATTGAAATTAACCAAATGTATCATTTATTTAATTTAATAATATCCCCTTGCACAGTCCCTTTTACGAGACAATTGAGAAATCCATGAAATGGGCACGAAAAAGAGACAAACAATATCCCGGCATCTGTTATCGACTTGGATTGGGCAAGGATTGGGATTCTGCCACCCGGAAGTTATTATCCATTGATCCAGTGGATCCCTCCTCCGATCTTTTCCCTGCTGTTGAGTCATCTGTAGAATCTATTGTTTAAATAATGTCTTATTATTTTATATAATGGTTTTTTGAGGGGGGCTTTAAAGGGATTCTGTCATGATTTTTTTTATTTCTAAATTACATTGTTTACACTGCAAATAATTCATGCTACAATATAAAATTTCATTCCTGAACCAACAAGCTTATTTTTTTTTAGAGTGTAGGCACCACCTCAGGTCATTTTGCCTGATCATGTGCTTTCAGAAAGAGCCAGCACTTTAGGATGGAACTGCAATTTTACTGAATGTGTCTGTGGGACCTGGATTTTACTATTGAGTGCTGTTCTTAGATCTACCAGGCTATCTGGTTACCTTCTCATTGTTCTGTTGTTAGGCTGGGGGTGGGGGGAGGCAGGGGGTGAAATCACTACAACTTGCAGTACAACAGTAAAGAGTGAGCACAAGTCACATGATTGGGGGCAGCTGGGAAACTGACAATATGACAGATTTCAAAATTAAATATAAAAAAATCTGTTTGCTCTTTTGAGAAACGGATTTCAGTGCAGAATTCTGCTGGAGCAGCACTATTAACTGATGCGTTTGAAAAAAACATTTTTTCCCATGACAGTATCCCTTTAAGTGCACAGTGACCTATATCCCCAAAGTTACCCAGCCCACACCCATACCTTTAAGATGGTTTTAATGAAAGAGCCTGCAACCTGTTTGTTCACAACTCCAGTGCAACAGGCTAACGCTCAAGTGCCTGATGTTATGTTTTGTTGCACATAAAAAAAGTTTTGATGTAATCAGCTTTTCATTTTATGTTATTATGACAGCACGTGATACTGTTTTCCGATGTTTCAGTCTTAAATATTGTCTGGATAGTATTCTAATAAATACATATGAAAATGTTCTATTCTAATATAAATATATTGATGATGCCATAATAAACAGAATACTTACAATTGTATTTCTCTAATGAATTTTATAGTTCTGAATAAAAAAAAGGCAAAGCTAGTAATAGGTCTAGTAACCCATAACAACCAATAATGTGGGTACCATTTGCTGATCAGCTGCTTAAAACCAAAATTCGAATGCAACACATCACTACGTGGAAGGAAAAATAAAATCCAAATTTAGAACCCAAAATGTCTTAAGTAGTAAGTAGGGGGTGCTCACATCTCTAAACAGCACCCCAAAATATATCTCTAGGGGGCACTAGAGCTCTAGGCTCTCTAATACCCCAGAACATACAGTATAGCCGCACAAATGCAGCGGCAGCTTCAGTTTAATGCCCAATTACACAGTCAATATAAATGCAGAGCTTGTGGTGTTTATACAAATGGCCTGTAGATGTCACTGTGCTCAGACTTATACTGTGCATACTTACTATACAACTTGTGGTGTTAGAGTTGCTACCTGTTGTGTTATGGCTGCATGAGCCTGGTAATAAAGCACTGTTATACTCTACTCATCCTCGGCTACCACAACATAACACAGCTAATTCCATGTTTAATGTACTGAACTTGCACAGAATCAATTCATTGTTCAATCAATTTTATAGATATATTTGTATACTTTTGTATAACAAGAGTTACGTGACAAATACAGTCTCCATAAATGAACTACAGTAAGCGGCAGATTTATCAAGGGTTGAAGTGAAAATTAAAATTTTAAAATTCTAATTTTTGAGGTTTTTTTTGTGAAATTCGACTAGTGAATAGTTAAAATTTGATTTCAAGCTTTTTTAAAAAAAATTTAAATTAGATTATCTTAATTTATCATGTAATGGCCCTTTTAGAATTCGAATTCGACTATTCGCCACCT
Organism: Xenopus laevis; assembly: GCF_017654675.1. Classification (NCBI taxonomy): domain Eukaryota; kingdom Metazoa; phylum Chordata; class Amphibia; order Anura; family Pipidae; genus Xenopus; species Xenopus laevis. The sequence continues at coordinate 150,423,670 of NC_054374.1, read as the reverse complement.
TAAACCTGCCAAAATGCTGTTTTAGCCTATGGGGGACATCCTGGGATCAATTTAGAGTTGTTTACAGCCTTCCTGAAAATCAAGGGTTTTTTTCGGTGAAAAAACACAAATTGAATTCTCTGCCCCACCATTATATACACCAATAACTAGGGATGCACCGAATCCAGGTTTCGGTTTGGGATTCGGCCGAATCCATCTGCCTGGCCGAACCGAATCCTACTTTGCATATGCAAATTAGGGGCGTGACTTTTTGTCATAAAACAAGGAAGTAAAAAGTGTTTTCCCCTTCCCACCCCTAATTTGCATATCTTTCGCAAAGGATTTGGGAGTTTGGCCAAATCCAAAATAGTGGATTTGGTGCATCCCTACCCGTAACAGGGCTCTTTCAACATAATATAGGGCTTAAGGTGAAATTGAAGCTTAAGATTGGAAAAAATGTGAGTGGAAATGGACACAAAGGGGCAGATTTATTAAGAGTCTAATTGAAAGTTCGAATTTTTATGGTCAAAACTGTGTAATTCAACTAGGGAGTTATTCAAATTCGATTCGAGTTTTTAAAAAAAATTGATTTTCGAGATTTATCATACTTTGGCACTTTAGGAACTCGACTTTTCGAATTCGAAAGTTTTGCAGCCTTCCTGACGAAGTTTTTTTCGGACTCAAAACGAGTTTTTAAAATTCGAAACGGATTCGATTCAAGTTTTCAGGTCTATTTAATTAATCCCAGTTTAAAAAAATTCAATTTTATTAATAAATTTCAATTGGTCGAATTTGTGGGAGTTTAGGGGAGTTTTTAAAAACTCACATGAATTCGAAATTCGACCTTTGATAAATGTGCCTCTTAGCATTAACTACAAACATTCATATTAAAAAAACCTACAATGAGTCTATGAATCTCAGACATGTCAGTAAAAAATGGAAAGTAAAAATCAAATAAAATATTTCAAATCAATCAAAAAATGGACAATGAGTTTAAAGGAGACATATAGGATAAATATTTGGTGTTGCTATTTAAAAATAGCCCCTTTATTGGAGCTCCCTAAAGATGTTCTCTGGTCCCTGTCTGTGTTTCAAATGAGGGGTGGGCGTGTCCTAACGATCCCTGCCAGAAGCACAGTAGGAGGGGGACAGCCAATCACAGCCCTGCAGTCACACAAGATCTACGTTGCCTCTAATTCTTTCTCGGCTATGTGCACTAAAAAATTATTTTGTGTGCAATTTTTAAAAACTGTGGGGGTCATTTATCAACACTGGGCAAATTTGCCCATGGGCAGTAACCAATGGCAACCAATCAGATTGCTGCATTCATTGTCCTACTTGCAGCTGGCTTCAAAAAGCTAATCACTGATTGGTTGCTATAGGTAACTGCCCTTGGGCAAATTTGCCCAGTGTTGATAAATGAGCCCCTGTGTGTTCAGGTCAGAATTCACACAAAATTCTTTGTGCACACCACAGTTTGTTGTGCGCTAACCTCAAACTTTGTGTGAATGACTATAAGCGCACACCTTGGAGGGAACATTGAGTTTGATGCGTAGGTTGAACCAGACAGTCACGCATTGCCTCAATGTACCTTTAAACCCCCCAACTAAAAAATAAAGCCCTGTACTTTAGGATTGGCTTAGCACTTCTTTTCATTAGATATTTCAACCAATCAGAGCTAACCTTTTGCTGTTCATGAACGTCTTACGCTAAACGACGTTGATTAGTCGAGAATATGCATCCGGCACTCTGACTTTAATCGGTGATTGGTTGAGCCCCCCTCGTACCCTCAGAGACGTATTTGGGAAATTCTTTGTGCACACCACAGTTTATTGTGCGCTAACCTCAAACTTTGTGTGCATGCGTATAAGCGCACACCTGTGGGTTCTGGCAAACGCCAAAGGGGCTGCTGTAAAATCCCATAGAAAGGGACTATTTAATGGGCTAGTGGGGTCGGTTTGGGCTTCTGTGCACTTGAAATGTCAGGGCCTATTTTGAATCCCAGTCCAGACTTGGTGTGATAGCTTATGGATCAGCAGCCCCCAAACTAAGTGGATTTCCCTCCCCCCATAAAACACATCAAGCTCAGAGTTTGTACTCGGTGAAAACCTGGCCCCTGCCTCATTCCACAGTCCTTCCCCCTCTTCGTTCTGCCCAATGCTTTCTTTATGGAAGGTCATTTCAGCAGGGTTTGGGGTTCCAACCTCAACTCTACTCCAGTCAGGTTACAAACTGTATGTAAAACTAATTTAATACTGTGCTGTACAATGTTACAGTTGTATAAAAAGTATCCACAGGGAGGGTGTAAATATATAGCAGATAATGTACCTCATACTGTAATTTAAAAAGATATTATTAGACACCAAGGAGTTATGTGACCATATAAAAGCACGAGGCCGTGTATAATTAACCAAACTGTAGATTTGGGTATGTTTATTAACATTGAAGATAAATATCTGGAGCGATTTATGGAGATGTTGCCCATAGCAACCAATCCAGGTATGGACTGGGATTAGGGTTGCCATCTTTCCGTGCGTCTGTGACCGGGCAGGGGGTGGGCCGTGACGTCAGTGGGGGGGCTGTGATGTAGATGGGAGTGGCTATGACATCAGGGGCAGGTGACCTCAAGGGAATCCTGCCCGGTTTTCCTTATTTGGAAAACCAGCAGGAAGTTTTGACCCGGGCAGCCCTTTAAAATACCGGGCTGTCCGGGTCAAAACCAGACAAGGTGGCAAACCTAACTGGGATTCAAAATAGGCCCTGGCATTTCAAGTAAACAGAGGCCCAAACAGCCCCATAAATAATAACTGTCCAGCATTTGCCAGAACCCACAGATTGCCAGTCCAGGACTAAACCAATCAGATCTTTGCTTTTGTTTTGTAACTTTAAGGTGGATGCTAAAATCTAATTGCTGATTGGTTGTCATGGGCAACATCTCCAGAGATCTCTCCAAATATTTATCTCCAATATTAGTAAATATGTCCCTATATATGAGTAGTGTGCCATGTGGTAAGACACATAGAGAAGCAGGTCCCTGTCCTGCAGAGCTTACAATCTACTCTCTAGGAGCATTAGTGTTGTTCATACCCCCCAACTGTCCCTTTTTTGGAGGGACAGTCCCTCTTTTGACTGCTCAACCCGCAGTCCCTCATTTGTACTGGAAAGTCCCTCTTTTCTCTGCACTGAACAGCCAGAAAAAGAAACAAAGTTTCTCACTTAATTGGCTTTTAGCAGAGAGCCCAGAACAGCTAACAGGTGCAAAGATACTTTGTAACAACTTTGAGACACAAAAACACAGTTTAGATAAGGAGAAATATTTTCAAACTTTAATAACCTGCCAAATTTTGTAAAACAAACATGGTAATTAGGGGGTGTGGCCACAGAAAGGGGTGTGGTCACAAAATTGCTGCTTTATGTGCGGGGAAAAGATTTTTTTGTCCTCTTTTTACTTCCAAAATATTGGGCGGTATGGGTAGTTAAATGTTACTAAGCTCCACAGTCAGTCAATTTTAGGGCACCAAACACTTGGTACGTTTTGGCAGAAGTCAATGGAGCTGAAAAGGAAGCCTGATCCAACGCCCCGCCTTAGAGAAAACTCTGCGTCCTCATATCAAGTAGTATTAGTCCGCCATCACATGGCGAATCTGCGCGTGCGTAGGTTGAACCAGACAGTCACGCATTGCCTGAACGTACCTTTAAAAAAAATCCTCCTGCCCAAATAGAAAATAGAGCCCTGAACTTTAGGATTGGCTTAGCGCTTCTTTTCATTAGACATTTCAACCAATCACAGCTCACCTTTTTGCCGTTCGTGAACGTCTTTACGCTCAATGACGTTGATTGGTCGAAAATAGGCGCCCGGCGCTCGGGCTTTACTCTGTGATTGGTTGAGCCCTCCTCGTCCTCTCAGAGACGTATTCGGGAGAGGTGTGTGAGTGTGGCGCAGAAGCATTTTCCAATTGTCGTCGGTCCAAACCGGAGCATCATGGCGGAGGTCGAGAGCAACAACGATACGGGTTTATCCAGCACTGCAGCAGCCAAGGAAACGGCGCCGGTGGCCGGAGTAGCGGATGGAACAGTGAAAACTGAAACCATGGAGAGCGAGGATGAGGAAGATGTGTTTGAAGTGGAGTCTATCCTGGACTCTAAGATAGAAGGGGTGAGCTGTGCTGGCTCTTGTGTGACAATAACAATCCCCCCGTGTGTGTGTGTGTGTGTGTGTGTGAAAAGATAATATGGATAGTCTTTTGTTCTTTTCTCCCTTCCTTCTGACATATCTCTTCAGCTTATAGGGTGTTTCATATTGATGTAGTTCAACAACAGCTGCAAATGCAATATTCTTTCTTTCTGTCTTTCCACCATTCTCATTCTTGAGCAAGGACCATTTCTTCATTTGGAGCAAATTGCCTTAACACTACTGAAGACATAATAAATTATTTAAAAAGATAAAAAAAAAAAAATAGGTTTGGCCATTAACATGGATGTATGTTGGGTAAATTACTATCCACTATCTATTGGTCCATTGCAGAGAAATCGCAAAGGCAGAAATGGATAGTCCCTCATTGCTCCCAGCATGTTAGCAATCTGTTACTGTCCCTTCATAGAGAACAAGGATCTATGGGATATGGCCTTCCTGTAATTCTCAGATTTCTGGATAATAGGTTTCTGGATTAGGGATTTCAATGCCAAACATTTTGCGAAGTTTTTCTTGCACACGCAGTTCGTGTAATGTAAAGTATAATAAGAAAGGGCCTTTAAATCAATAAGAGGAGGATAAATGCAATGTTTCCTTCAGGTGCCTAGAAACATGGACCTTGATGTAGAACTCTAGGCTCACTCATCATTTGTAGCAGAGAAACACAGATATATAATTCTAAATCCATTCTTTAAACCTGGGTTATAATTAGGACATTTATTCACAGAGTAGGTATTTTTATGCAGTACATATGTTATATATGACCACTGTTACTTTATGGCTGTTGCTGAATTACACCTCCCAGCATTTCTTGCTATTTAGATGCAACAGCAGATAGACTGACTCCATTCACTGTGCTTGGCTCCATTAAATGCATATATCCTATGCACTGCTTATAATCACTGCTGCCATAGTTCAATTCTGTTGGAACCGCAACCAACACCCCCATCTACCAATAGCTGGTACAGTATAACTATCTTATATTAAAACAACAATCTCATCACATTAATGGTCTGTTCAGACCCAAAGGGATAGCCTCTATTGATGGACAGATCAGTAAATTTTCTGCCAAGTTCCTTCCAGAGCTGACTGTCAAGAGTGCCAGTTTTGGCTGAGGTATGTTTAGATTTAGGTTTATAAATCCAATTCTTCTTAGAGCATAGGGGAACTATTGCAAAAATTTAATATTAGTTGCAGCACACTGAAATAAGAAACTTTCCAAATACAATCCATTAAATATTCTGTACCTTTTCTGAAATAAGTTTATCTTCACAATTCCTCTCTCAGCCTTTGTTTCTCTTCATTCTGTCTTCATGCAGCAGTTGGGTGTCAGATATTCATTGACAGTTAGATCCAATATATCTTATAGGGGGTCTTCCTTTCCTAGCAGATGAATTAGAGCTCACTCAAATAACTGATTCCAGTACAAACAAAATCTAACCAAATAACTGCCTTTTGCACAAATTCTGCATGTAGAGAGACATGATGTCTGGTGACTTTAATAGAGTGAGCTCTAATACATCTTCTAGGCAAATATAAACTTGATTATTTTAGAAACAATGCAGAATTTTTATTTGATTGTATTTCGAAAGTTTCTTCAGTATGATTTTCATTTTCGCAACGGTTCCCATTTAAATACACAGGTTTTCATGGTTTAAAGATGTTACTAAATCACAAATACAAATTAGAGGTTGCAAACGTTTTTTTTTTTTCCACAATGCCAACATAGTTGCAGGCTGGAACAGTGCATTTTGCTTTACCTTACATGTCTGCCTGGCAGTTCTTAACTAGAGCTTTTTTGGTGTTCCAGGGTGAAGTATTATACCGGGTGAGGTGGAAGGGATATGATTCTGACGGGGACACGTGGGAGCCAGAAGCCCATCTTGATGACTGTAAGGAAGTCCTGCTGGGATTTCGTAAGAAACAGGCAGAAATACAGAAGTCTGTCAAGATGGAAATGCCGGTAATTATAAAGTGATCAGAAAATCAATAGCTCAGACTCTTAATTTTGTATCGCTCTGTCCACCTGTCATCACTTCTGATATGTTTGCATCTGACACAGGACTCTTCATTCACATCAGTGTGCATTCAGTAGCTATTCAACGCTATCCAAATTGGTGACAGGGAGACGAGGGAGTTTGACCAGTTTCCCCCAACATCTGAAGAAACCCTATTTATGTCCTTGGCCGAACCCCATAGAACATAGGTTCTAATTTGACCCGTTTTTAATGCAAATGAACTACTTCCTATTTGTTTTGTTTTTTTACAGATACCCTTTGAAAAATAAACTCAAGCTTTTATTTATTTATTTATACTATAGCATATCTTTTTTTTCTTCTTCTCCTTCCCTCAATTCTGTTTTTTTTCCAATTTTTATATAAACCTGTACATTTCTAAACTTTAATGTGATAACTCTTTATTCACCCTAATCTCTCTTTACACCAGACATTATCTCCAAGTGATCTTTTTGAGGCAGATTCTGAGGGTGAGCAGAGTGGCCAAAAGGTTGATTCCCCTCCAGAAAAGAAGAAAAAATCCAGAGAGGAAGATGAAGACTTGGCACTGGAAGAGGCAAAAAAGAGAAAATCCAAGTCTGGTAAATCGAAGGAAAAATCCAAGGCAGAAGCAGAGCTGTCTGATAGCTCATCCCCAGAAATAAAACCAAAGAAGAGACTATCGGAAAGCAAGGAAGATTTAAGCAATAAAAAACAAAAGAAGGATGATCTCAAAGAATCAAAAAAGACAAAGAAAGAAGATGTAAAAGACCCAAAGGTCAAGGGAAAAGATGAATTAAAAGACAAAATGCAGAAAAAGGACAAAGTGAAGGAATGTGATCCCCCAGGATATGCCAGGCAGGTTTCTGGGGACCTTTCCGATTCAGTTAGTGGGAGTTCAGCCATGGTAATAGAGGAAAAAAAACCCAAAGAAGAGCAAGATTTAAAAGAACCAGAACCCATTCAAAATGCGCCAGATGAAATGCCAAGTGAGTTGCATGGTATGGAGGAGGAGGATGATGATGAGGAGGAGGTGAAAGTTAAAAAGAAGAAGAAGAAACACAAAAGACTAAAGACTGAAAGAGCTGAGGAAACAAAGTTAGTGTCTGACGAGCTGCAGGTAGATAAAAAGAACACTCAGAAAAAACAAAAATCTCTTGAAAAACTAAAAGCACTTTCTATATTGGAAAGACTTGCACCTGTTCCTGCGCCAGTTCAGAAGGGTTCTCGAGCAAGTTCGGAAGACAAGGGAAGGAAGTCTGTGGACTCTGTACCTGAGGTATGAGGCAAAGCCTAACTGAAAATATCCCCTAGTTACAAATCATTAATTTAGTAATAGAGGAGGTATAATGGTAAAAGATGTATGAAATGTGGAAGGTTTTTAAATATTCTTCTGATCCCAAACTTACCTTCATAAATGTGGTACTGCTATACCTGTACTACCGGGACTCCCCAATGTTTGGGTATTTGTCAAAAGAAAGGAGGTCCCCATTGCATATGGATAGATAGACCGACAGATAGATCTAGATATTCTTGTATACACTTGGTAAGCAACTGTTTTTCAACCCTAGGAAAAAGAGGGTAAAAAACCAGACACCGGAAAAGAGAAAACCAGAAAGAAACAAGTGAAAAAAGAACAGAAGATGGTAAAGAGTGAGTCTGCTTGAATTATCTTAAACATACGTTTGGTGTATTGAGATTAACTACATTAGTTGCAATACCCTTGATACAGAACAACCTAAAATATTATATTCAGGGTCGGACTGGCAGTCCCCGGGGGCCCCCCTCTGACCGTTAAATTCCTGGCATGCGCAAAAAAACGAGCTCATGCGCAGAAAACCACAGTGACGCGCATGTGCCTAAAAATGTATGTGGATGTGCACAAAAAACCCAAAAGCAATCCAGCAACAGGGGGCCAGGTCTGGGCCAGCAGTGGCCGTGGCCCACCTGGTTTTTTCCCTTTGTCCCAGTCCGACGATGATTACATTAATATATTGACCATGTATACTATCCGGTTTGCTTTCATTTCCTGCTGTGTTATTGGCACCTAACACATGGTCGTATTATGGTGGTGTTTTTGCATATTATCATGATTCAATAACTTAAACTGGGATCTGTCCTGGGAGCCATTGAATTGCAGATCTCACAGTGATACTGATGTTCATATAGACTTCAAAGAGCACCGAATGATCCAGTTTGTGTACAAGACGGGTTGGAAGTGTTGAACCTTTCTCTAGATCAAAGATTCCATTCGGTGTCTTTTCTTTAACTGTGGTATCGACTCTGGCCTGATACAGGTAGTAAGCTGAAAAATCACACATCAAGTGAAACAATGTACAGCAAGTAAAAATACTGTCCGTGCTGGAGAGAGAGGGATGGTGAGGCCTTCACTGGATGCCTTTCTCTGTTTAAATGCTGCAGGGAACTTGGTCAGTATCTAGTAATATCTGTGTAGATGTGAGAGCTGCAGTATCACAGCAATTACTGATACACTGCAGGACTCTGTAAAATCACTCTCATATGTGGCCAACAAACCGCTGCAATTAACTTTCCATTGAATGAATTGTAATCGCAGTGTCATTGTTGGTGTGAGCTGCATTAAAATTAATTGTTCACCTTCCAAAACCTTTTTCAATTCAGTTGTTCCCCAGAAATATAGACTTTTTTCAATTACTATCCATTATTTATTTTGTTTTTCCAAAATCTAAGTTTAAAGTTGAATGTCCCTGTCTCCTGTGTTTGAGTCTGGCAGCTCAGTAATTCAGGTGCAGACTCTATCTAAACTATTACAATTTTGCAACATTTAGTTGATACATTGCTCAACAGCATCTCTAGAGTATTAGCAACTATTGTATCAATTCTAACAGCTGCCTGTAATGAAACCCAGAGATTCTGCAGCAGGGACAAAAATAAGAAATTTATCAATGTATCCATTAAGAACAGTTTACGGGGTCGGCGACCCCCTCCTCCCAGAGCTGCTTCAGAAGGTAAAAAATGACACTTTACACTTCAATATTAGAAAAATCCTAGTAAGTGGCATATTTAAAGAATCTTACCAAACTAGAATATATATTTAAGTATATATTTTCCTTTTACATCTCTTGCCTTGAACCACCATTTGGTGCTGCTGCCTCATAGATCACCTGACCAGAAATATTGCAGCCAGTGGCGTAACTAGAAGTAACAGGGCCCCCCTGCAAAAGAAAAATTATGGGCCCCCCAACTGTGCAGCTGCTGGGACAGAATGCACTGTTATACAGATAACTAGAATCTCAGCTGCCATAAAGCAGGGCAGGACTGCTGCTTACAATTTGTAGGTAGGGTTGGCATCTGGTTGGTATTTTACTGGCCTGGCCAGATAAATATATATGAAGGCCAGTGATATGATCCCAATATTATTAATAGGAAACCGGTTATTAATGATGATAATGATTTTCTCTTCCTTTCTACAAAACCCCTTTACCTGTTTAATCTCAGTTCCTTTTCTGTTAAAATATCTCTATAGCACTTTTTATACTGCTCCCCTTTTGTGTTCTATCTGGTCTCTTCTTTCCTTATGATTTATTACTTTTTACAATTTTTTTTTTTTTACAATTTTCCATTCCCCAATTCTCTCCTCCATCTGTAGTTTGGTTTTCAAACTTTCAAAAATCCCCTCAAAACTTTGACCCTGCAGCATCGTATTCCCACACATTTTATTAGGTATACAGTACAGACAGACACAGCCAGCACCATCCACTGTCACACACAGGTACAAACACTGGGTCAGGGGGTAAAGTGGGAAACGTACGGTACGTACTCGTCTCCACTCTCTGTCTCACATGCACAGCAGCAGCACAGGCAGCTCCGAGTCCGACCAGCCCAACCCGAGTCCAGCAGTTACGCGGTGCCAGTGCAGGCAGGCAGCCTCTGCCTAATCTTGCTTCTTCCGCTCTCCCTGCCTCACCTGCACCGTCCGTCACGTGACTCACGTCACAACGTGCGACGTCCACACGACGACACAAGAGGGAGGGCGGGCGAGAGGCGAGTACAGATGACAGACGAGCAGAGAGAGAGAGGGCGGAAGTAAGAATGAGGCGGACTCGGGAGCAGTGGCGTAACACGGGAGTATGCCTGGAGAGGAGGTAGGGCCAGTGGCAGTGGGTAGGGATGACGGATCAAACACGCGATGCTGGCTGCATTCCTCAGCCAGGAGGACATCAATTTCGGCCGGGCCCCCTCTCCTCCCGGGCCCCCCCGCAGCTGCGGGGTCTGCTTCCTCCCTAGTTACGCCACTGATTGCAGCTGTAACAGGAAGAAATGTGGAAACAAAATGTTGTCCATTAATTGGCTCATGTGACCTAACAAGTTGGATCCCAGGGGGCCGTCCTTAATTCTTTAAATGGCAGTTTTCTATTTAGGATTACCCAATGGCACACGCTACTATAAAATTATATTACAGGTATGGGACCTGAAGTTTTTCGGATAACTGATCTTTCCTTAATGTGGATATTCCTTCTTTGTCTACTAATAAATCATGTAAACAAATGCTTCCAATAATTAATTATATCTCAGTTGGGATCAAGTACAAGCTACTGTTTTATTATTACACAGAAAAAGGAAATTATTTTTCAAAATTTGGATTGTTTGCATAAAAAATAGGGGAGACGGCCTTTCCGTAATTCAGAGCTTTCTGGATAATGGGTTTCCGGGTAACAGATCCCATACCTATAAAAAAAATGGTTTATTTACATACAAGTATGGGTCTACATATGAGCTGTTTTATACAGTATATTTTTATAGAGAGCTACATTGTTTAGGGGCTATAGTTTTCCTTTAAGCCAGGAAAACTTTTCGCAGCTGGGATAGTATGGTGTATTACACGAAAACTGATACAATTGCAGAATTTAAAACTGGTTTGGATGGTCAATATAGGCCTGTATTTTTTAACATCTGCAGTAGGGAAGTTATTTGGCACGAAAGACCCTTTGTATTTATTCATACATGTTTATTTGTTTTACAGCTGCAAAGGAGTCCAAGAACATAATTGATGCATTCACTGTAACTCCTGAAGATAGACACGAATGTACAGAGTCCTTTAGAATTAAAGAGGAGATGCCGTTTGACTATAGACCTGTGGAAGAATGCAAAACTAAAGAGCTAAAACAGGTTTTTAAAGAAAGACAGAACACTAGAGATGAGAGTGAACCATGGGCATCTTCAGAAGGAGATCAGGAGCTTGCCGACCCACTTTCTCAGATGCACGATAATACTGGTAAGTACGTGTCCCAGTTATCTCATCTAACGAACAATGCGTCTACACTTGTTTATTAAATCACAATCCACTGATCTCTGTTATGTTAATGTTGCCAATCGTTTACACAGTAACCCTTTAAATACATCGTGCTTTGTGATATACACACTTCAGTCCCTAAAAACAAACAGTCTGGGATGGTCCTCTTATCTACTGAACACCGATTTCTTTTCACACCACTACCCACGTTTGTACATTATAAAACTAAGCATGATTACATCTAGTTAATACTGAAGCATACTTTGTCATGCTCACTGACTGAATGCTTGCACAGGCTATTTAACTGCATCTTAAAAATGGTTGAAGTCTGGTGCATTTGAACGACAGAGGCTAAAAACTGTGATAGCCACAAAGTAGTATATTCTGCTGTCAAACAAGGGTCTGGATTGCAACTGAAGAGACTGGCTGTAGCTCTTCCCTCCAGTCCTAGAAGGGAAAAAAACAAGAATCTACAACAGACAAAAGCACCAGAGTTTCATGTTTGTTAGTTTCACACTCTATGCAGTGAATATCCTTCAGTTTACGACTTCATTCTCCAGGACCAATTTCCTATATTTATAATCTCATGTTCTGAATGCTGGCTTTTTTTGCTTTACTGTTGGCCAGAAGGAAATAAACATCAAGAGCCTTAACGGAAAAGTCTTTAAGACAAAAATGAGGCCATAGACTGGCAGATAAAGCTGCCGATATCGGTCCTTTAGACCAATTCGGCAATTTATCTGCCTGTGTATGAGGGCTTCCGATGATATTAATCGGAAAATTAAATTTTTCTCCCAAACCGACCAGTCGGAGCCCATCGCTCCTTGTTGTAATCAGATCGTTCGGCCCTAGGGCCGAATGTTCGGATTACCCTGATATAGCCCAGCTGTTGGTGGGCATATCGGGGAAGGATCCACTCGTTTGGCGATGTCGCCGGAAGAGCAGATCTCTTCGTGTATGGCCAGCTTTAGACCAACAGGGCAGTGACTAACTAAATGCTTGCATGTGTGTGTGTGTTAATGTCACTGCTTGTGTATCGTAATAGCCAGAACACTACTTCCTGCTTTGCAGCTCTCTAACTCTGAGTTAGTCAGTGACTTTAAGGGGGGCCACATGGGACATATCGTATATACTCGAGTATAAGCCGAGTTTTTCAGCACCCAAAATATGCTGGAAAAAGTCTCGGCTTATACTTGAGTCAGTATAAAACTTACGGTACCTAGCTGATCGACACAACGTGCCTCTTCCCTGAAGCAGATGGCTGCGCTTCTGACCCGCGGCTAGTGCTCTCTCCTGCGTGCCGCAGGGCCCACTGCCATTTTCGGTCACTTCCGCTTTTGTCTATAGCTGCTGAGGACCGAGTACCCTGGGGACCGTCCGCACTGTGCCTGCACGTAAATTCTACGTTTCAGGCAAGACTCAGGAGGCAGCCAATCACGTAACGCCTAGAGTCCCTCCTCATGAGACCTTGTAGCAGAGAGCAGGTCACATACTGATCAGCAAAGCAGGAATTGGGCTGTGGTGGACTCTGGCAGCCACAGTATGCATTGTGTATGCAGGTATTGAAGCAGATACTTTATTACCTGTGTTGGGCTCTATAAGTGTTTTTGTGTGAACCCTTGTGCCATGCAAAGCAAACAATATGCCAGCTTGTAGGGACTGCTACCCTGGCTGAGTTTATTATGCACACAGTATGAGTTGCAGTCTCTGCTCTGAATAAATGTGGAATGTCATTTATGGGAGAATTGAACTTTTATCAGCTGTACAGAACATAAGGATAATTGGTCAGAGTAACATCACTTTAACATGTTTATGTTTCTGTTACCGTAGTTCAGAATTATTGAAGCCAGACCCTTAATCTGCATTACAAGTTATTAACTGGCAACAGGCATTACATTAGGAATCTCATACCCGCCAACTGAAAACACAAATATATACCATAAATGGGCTGTTTTATAAGGTTATTTTACTGTATATATGGGGGGACTGACTTCTTTTTTTTATCCTGTTAGAAATGGATACCGGTACCGCTAAGCCTAGACCAAAACAAAAACGCAGGTCATACGAAGCTGGTTTCAAACTGAAGGTTGTGTCAAGAGCAGAAGAAAGCAATAACATTGTTGCAAGTAGGGAATTTTGTGTTGACGAAAAACAAGTGAGGGAGTGGCGGAAAATGAAGGCTGCCTTGGAAAAGATCCCAAAGGCTAAAAAAGCACAACGTGGTTCAACAACTTCTTATGGGACTCTAGAGATTGAATTACATAAATGGGTTATGGAGTGTCGTCAAAATGGTCACTATGTAACACGCATGGGAATTCGCTTACGTGCCCTTCAAATGGCGAAGGATGACAAATATAAAGCACCAGGCATTGAAAATTTTGCCGCGTCAGCGGGATGGTGTTCCCTCTTCATGAATAGGTTTGACCTATGTTTGCGACGAAGAACAACGATTTCACAGAAGTTGCCGCAAGACCTTGACGAAAAAGTTAAGTCATTCCAATCATTCATCACAAAACAAAGAAGGATTCATAACTATGACCTGGTAGATATTGGGAATATGGATGAAATACCTATGACTTTTGATCTTCCAAGCAACAGAACTGTGGCAAGTTTGGGAGACACAACTTTTTCCCCCAGAACCACAGGAAATGAAAAAAATAATTTCACAGTCGTTCTGTCATGTTTGGCTGATGGAACTAAGCTGCGGCCTTTCATTATTTTTAAAAGAAAGACCTTGCCTAAAAAGGTCAAATTCCCACCAAGAATTACAGTGCGCGCACATGTTAAAGGCCGGATGGATGTCCACGGAACAAAAAAATGGCTGGAAGAAATTTGGAATGGACGACCAGGAGCAGCCTTAATTAATAAACCATCATTGCTAGTTTGGGATATGTTCAGAGCCCACACATCTGATGACGTAAAACAATTGGCAATTAATTCTCAAGTTACTTTGGCCGTTATTCCAGGTGGGCTTACATCTGTATTGCAGCCCCTCAAAGTGTCTTTAAATAAACCTTTCAAAGACAGTGTGCAAAAGATGTGGCATGAATGGATGTCATCTGGTCAAGCTAAACGAACAAAAGCTGGAAATCTAACGAAGCCCGACATAGAATTAATAGCAAAGTGGGTCCGAGATGCATGGGAAGATATTCCAGAGGACATGGTGCAACGCGCCTTCCAGAAATGTGGCATTTGTAATGCTGTGGATGTCGGTGAAGACAGCGCTTTGTATGAGAATGACTTCATTGACGGAGATTACTACAAACTCAGTGATGATGACAATGGCTATGTTGACATCCTCACACCAGCTGAAATTGACGTTCTGCTTGAACATACAGATGATGAGGAGGAATTCAGTTTTGAAGGATTTTAATTTTTTCTGTTTTAGCTTGGTTGCTGATTGAACTAAGGTGGCTGTACTTTTAAGGGGGCTGTACTTTTAAGGTGGCTGTACTTTTAAGGTGGCTGTACTTTTAAGGTATCATTGTTGATACCATATTGACCCTTTCTCCACTTACAGAGTTACGGTAGTTTACTGTTTTTTTATTTGAAATAAATACCGTATTCAAAAACATTTAACCCACTCATGCCTCCATTTTTGATTATTGAAACTTACCAGTAGCTGCTGCATTTCTCACCCTAGGCTTATACTCGAGTCAACAAGTTTTCCCAGTTTTTGTAGGTAAAATTAGGTACCTCGGCTTATACTCGAGTATATAAGGTAACTGTTCCGTGAGTTTGTAATTGATCCTCGGCATTCAGCTGAATAGTAGTGTTCAGTTGTGTTACACATCCAGTCACTCCAGCCTGTATACATTACATTTTTGGCTAACTAACTATATTAGAAACATTTTTTATTTTGAACGGTCTATCTATTTACCTACTTTTTATTTTTATGCTGAACAATTCCTTTAAAGGATGCCTCAACAAAAACAAACTTGGCTTAAGCCTGCTGTGTCTCGGTACTTTTGCACTTTGTGTCCTTCCATTCGAAAAGAAAAGGGAATGTTTAAGCACTGATAATTCTCTCTCTCCACTTGTGGTTTGTAATATGAACGTTCCTGTTACAGAATATATGTTGGTAAAGCATATCTTGTTTATAACATCTAAATGGCTATCAGAAAATTCTGCTCAAGGAGCAGTGGAAATGTAATTGATTACATATGTGTGTTTATTTTAGCACCGTTGGTGAGTAAAGCACAGATTGGTTTAGCAATGGACCTCCAGCTGGAGTGGATGACTCTGGAAGACTTTCAGAAGCACCTTGACGGAACTGATCTGATTCTTCCATCCGAAGCAATATCCAGTAGTACGTATCTCTCTTCTAGCAGTTGCCTTTCTTCCTCTTGTCAGATTTTCATTAAGCTGTATATTTTTTCCCCCTGTTAGGTGCACTGAAAGATGCTGTGAAAAACGGAGATTACGTAACTGTAAAATATGCACTTAATTCAAAAGAAGAATATAATTTAGAACAAGAGGTAATTTCCTTGTAATCCATTTTGGTTTTCACGTTTTCTCAGTTGTGACAACTAGGGATGGGCGAATTGTTTCGCCGAAAAAATGACGCCCATAGACTTGTATGGAGATGTGCGTCAAAAAAAAAATGACGCGCGACAAAATAATTTCGCCGCGCGACAAATTTTTTTTGACGCCCATAGACTTTAATGGGCGTCAGCGACATTTCGCCGGCGCGAATTTTTGGCGAAACGAAATGGGTCAAATTCGCCCATCCCTGGTGACAACCTCTGTTTTCCATTTACTTAATTAGGCTCGTATGTCGTGAAAATTTTAATATAAGCTTCAGCATACTGAAATAAGAACCTTTCTTAAAAATTCTGTACTGTTTCTGAAATAATCAAGTTCATCTTCTCTATCCCTCTCTCAGCATCTGTTTCTCTTCATTTTGCCTTCATGCAGGCGTTGGGTGTCTCTCACTCTATGAAAATCACCAGACATTATGTCTCTCTACATGCAGAATTTGTGCAAAAGGCAGTTATCTTTTTTTGTACTGGAATTGGTTATTTGAGGAATAGGAAAGTAAGCCCCGCCCCCCCATAAGATATTTTGGATCTAACTGTCAATGATTATCTGACACCCAACTGCTGCATGAAGAGAGAATAAAGAGAAACCGATGCTGAGAGAGGAATAGTGAACATAAACTTGATTATTTCAGAAACAATGCAGAATATTTGATTGTATTTACAAACTTTCTTATTTCAGTATGATGAAGCTTATATGAAATTTTCATTTTCGCGATAGTTCTCCTTTAACATTGCACCTGTTATTACCAAATGAAATGTTGCTGATTAAATGGTCCTCTGTGCCTCTCGTGTCACATGATTCTTTTATATTGTACATGAAGATGTTGGATTTTGCTCAGTGGCGTAACTAGATATTACGGGGCCCCGCAGCAGGCCTCCAAAATGTCGAGAGGTTGACCTGTTTTACCAATATTTATTGAAATTGTAGGGCCTCATAGGGCCCCTATACCTCCTGGGACCCCCCCCCCTGCAGCCGCAGGGTCTGCTTTCTCTATAATTACACCCCTGATTTGCTGTTTATTGGTATAGAAATAGGTTGAGGTTAGAAATGCCTAGTATTTTATTGCATAGTATTCTACATTGTAGCGTGAGAGCTGGGTAAGTGAGCGTGCTTCATTCCTGCAGGATTCTAGTGGGATGACTCTCGTGATGTTGGCTGCAGCAGCAGGGCAAGATGATGTTCTTCGGCTACTAATAAAGAAAGGAGCAAAAATTAACGCTAAACAGAAAAACGGGACCACTGCTTTGATTCATGCTGCTGAAAAAGTGAGTGTCTTTCCATCACTTTCCCCATGTTCCTTTTAAAATTTAGTAAACTTGTTAGTTTTGTCCATGGTAAATGGAAGGTAATATTGATTAGCCACTGCTTTCAAGTATTCATAAAAAAAAAGATGATTGCACGGCTCTGTGTCGGGTACATGGGGTGTTGATTCCCAGTGTTTTGCCGCTCACACAATTAAATGCAAGATGTACAGCAAAATCATTTTTTTTTATTTTGGAATGGAAATATCCTGCACATTGGTAAACCTGTAATTCTAGTTAGTATGGCAGTGAGTGTTTGATAATTGTCTGATCCACTAGTAGCTGGCAGGGTCTAAGTGATTACTATACAAGGCAGTAGTAAAGAACTTCCCTGCTTTTGTTCTCCCCCGCCAAGCCCCTCCCCATGTCCCATAACCTAGTGCTGCTGGTTAGACATGATGACAGTTGGTTTATACTACTTCACTTGTTAAGCTCCTTTGTTTAACATGCCATAATGCAATTAGACTGAGCCTCTGAGATTAAAGGAGTTGTTCAGTGTAAAAATAAAAACTAGGTAAATAAATAGGCTGTGCAAAATAAAAAATGTTTCTAATGTAGTTAGTTCGGCAAAATTGTAATATATAAAGGCTGGAGTGACTGGATGTGTAACATAATAACCAGAACACTACTTCCTGCTTTTCAGCTCTCTTGGTTTACACTGATTTGGTTAACCTGGTTACTTGGAGACTTGAGGAGGGGGGCCACATGGGTCATATCTGTTGCTTTTGAATCTGAGCTGAATGCTGAGGATCAATTGCAAACTCACTGAACAGTTATGTCCCATGTGGCCCCCCTTCAAGAAATCTGAAAAGCAGGAAGTAGTGTTCTGGCTATTATGTTAGACATCCAGTCACTCCAGTCTTTATATATTACAATTAGAAACATTTTTTATTTTGCACAGCCTATCTATTTACCTAGTTTTTATTTTTACACTGAACAACTCCTTTACAGTGTACATTACATTTTTGGCTAACTACAGTATAACCCCGAATTGATGTACCTGGATTTTACGTTTTCCCGCATTTTACGCTGTTTTCCTACAGTCCCTTCATGTTCTAATGCATATCAATAGTTTTTCCCTGGTTTTACGTTTCGTTTTCCCAGTTTTTAAGTCGCTTTATGACCCTTGCCAATTACTCTAAATGTTAAAGGGATTTTATTGATAAAATAGTGTTCAGACATCCGAAACGTGTTAAACGTTGCACAAGTCTGCTGGGAATCGGAAAGGAGAGAGACATAGTAAGGGACCGCAGCACAAGACTCTATTCAAAGAGGCAGCAACTGCTTAAGGAGAAGTAGGGGACTGGGGGAATACATTGTGATCAGCAAAAAGGGAAATGGCAGCCTGCTTGAGAAGAAGGGAGGGGGCAGGCAAGCTGTAAAGCATTCCGGAGAGGTAACCCTTTGTTGGAGAAGAATGCGGACTGGAGGACTGGAGCAGTTGGAGGGTATGGAGAGGCAAGCAGTGTAAGGGACCGGGCACAACATTGCGATCTGCAAAAGGAAAACAGCAGTCTGCTTGAGAAGAAGGGAGGGGGCAGGCAGGAAAGTTGTAGAAGAATTCCGGAGAGGTAACCCTTTGTTGGAAAGTGGACAGGACTGGAGCAGCAGCAGTGTTGGATACTGTGGAAAGGCAAGCAGTGCTAAAGGAGGAGTTAGGGACTGGGGCACAAGATTGTAGTTTGACGGAGCACATTTACATGTCCTTAACACCTTTCCCTTATTTTACGTTTTCCCGGATTTTACGTTTTTTTTCCACAATCCCTTGAGAAACGGAAAATCAGGGTTCTACTGTAACTATATTAGAAATATTCTTTATTTTGCACAGCCTATCGATTTACCCAGTTTGTGTTTTCACACTGAACTGTTCCTTTAAGGTTTCATTTTCACAACTACCTCCATCCTTAGAACTATTTAAAGGGGTTATTCACCTTCCAAGCACTTTTTTCAGTTCAGTTGTTTTCAGATTGTTCTCCATAAACAGACTCTTACAGTTACTTTCCATTATTTATTCTTAAATATGTTTTCAAAATCTTAGTTTAAAGTTTAATGTCTCTGGTGTTTGAATCTGGCAGTAATTCAGCTGCAGACTCTAAACTGTTACAACTTGCTACATTTAGGGGGTTATTTACTAAACTCAGTATGCAAAAATCACGAAAAATTTGATTTCTTTTTTTTCTTTTTATAAAATCGGACTTTAAAAAAAAAAAAAAAAATCACGAATTTTTCTGAATCTATTAAACCCCGAGGATGGTAAAGTCCGAATCTGTAAATGCGGCATCTCAGACCTGTCGAGGTTGCATATAAGTCAATTGGAGAAGTCCCAATGATTTTTTGATGTGCACTGGGTTTCATGCAAACCCCTTGAGTTTTCGGGTTAAAATTTCGAAAAAATCAAGATCTCCCCTATCTCCACTGCAGTTCTAGCTGAGGCAGGCATCTTGGATTTCACTGGCTCCTCCTACCTATATCTTCCAGCCAACTGTAGCTCTGAAATTTTGCTCAGTTGAAATTCCTTGGTTGCTTAGCAACCCTTCTAAGCTATTTTCAAATCAGCCAAACCTGTGTGTTAGCTGCTGTTCAGTAGTGCTGCCACCTGCTGGAAGTTAGTGTGTGCCCTTCATTTGCATAATAACATCACCAGCAGGGGACAAGATAGGGAAATCTCCTGATACTTCTAGTGGAGGAGTTTACTAAAGCTAGGCATTCTGGGTAGAATACTCAAAGCAGTGCTTCAATCTGAGCATGCTCCTAAAATTTGCATATTATAGTCTCTGTTATAGTCACAGTATGGCCTCTCTCAGTGAAAGAACCCATTTGACAAAGTAAGGGATTTTTTAAAACCTGCAGTTTTTTTCAAAAAACTATATATAGTTTGATTAAACGTGTTTAGGTTGTACTGGTCAGATTGTTAATGTGTTTGATTTTGGCTGTGATAGGTGCCCTTTAAAGAGTCGGCTCCCCCCCCGACTTGTTTTAGACGGTGAAAGATGACACTTTACACTTCAATATTAGAAAAAGGGTCGCACAGAAAATAGAAGGTAATTGGAAAAGGCTGTTATTTCTGGTGAACTATCTGAAAACAACTAGGGATGCACCGAAGCCACTATTTTGGATTCGGCTGAACCCCCGAATCTTAATTTGCATATGCAAATTAGGGATGGGAAGGGGAAACATTTTTAACTTCCTTGTTTTGTGACAAAAAGTCGCGCAATTTCCCTCCAGTCCCTAATTTGAATATGCAAATTAGGATTTGGGCTTGGCCGGGCAGAAGGATTCGGCCAAATCCTGCTGAAAAAGGCTGACTCCTGGATTCGGTGCATTCCTAAACAGAACTAGGTGTTTGAAAAGTGAACAGCCCCTTTAATTATATAGGCAACTCACTGTTGTTGCTTTGTACTGCGTGTCACTCCTATTCCTGCTCCCAGCAATCCTCCTGTCTAGTTGTGAGTCTCGCTGACCTAGATGGAAAAGCTGTTGTGAGGGTGCAGTGGATATAGTCTATACCCTTTGCTCTAGTGTCACACAGTGTCAGCCTCTTGGCTACAATCCGACCCTTTCACATCCAAGTCGTTGCGGCGCACTCCAAAGTCAAAAGGATCGCTCGGATAGGTTGTTGGTTAAAAATTCATCCTTTATTGGTTTACATCAGTTTAAAAGAAGAAATGCTAACACATGGTCTGACGCGTTTCGTAACTATGTACTTCATCATCTCCCTTAGCGAAAGACTCGGGGCGGCAGCACCCGGGTCACCCCGTGGAGAGGGTAAGCTGATCCTTATGTATATTTATCTATGAATACAAACAACTGTTGGAAGGAACGTGGGAAGGATTGTGTAATAAACGCAGGGCTCGGGGCAGGTGGTGAGCGGATTTTAAACCGCTGTAACTTTTAATGTTTTAGAGGATCAAGCAGACAGAAATTATTTTTATCAATTCAGAATCTCAGAATTGGTGTTGGGATATATATTTTGGACTGCTACAATCTGACCCTTACCTTGCCTGCACCCGAAACCCTTGTGTTGTCCTGGGTGCAGGTACATGCATTGGATTTCGGTGCTAGAATCTGCTGTGTTTGTGCAGCCCAGCCAGTCTTTGTAGTGTAGGAGCTGATTTTTGTCCGGTGCTTTCCCACTGGCTGAGTTTCAAGCCCTGTGTAGCATTGCTCTTAAAGGCAAACTATACCCCCCAAACAATGTAGGTCTCTCTAAATATATTTCATAAAACAGCTCATGTGTAAAACCCTGCTTCATGTAAATAAGCCGTTTTCATAATTATATACTTTTTTTAGTCGTATGTGCCATTGGGTAATCCTAAATAGAAAGTTGCCATTTTAAAAAATAAGGGCCGCCGCCTGGGATTCTGGGATTCACGGTGCACACAAACATGAGCCAATTAACAGACCGAGTTCTGTCTTTTAAGGTGGCCATACACTCGCCAAACTAGCAGATCTTAACCCGATATGCCCACTAACGGCTGGGATGAGTGATCAGATTGCAATGCTAGAAAATGGGCACCGATGGATCCTGAACCACATTAACTAGCTGATGCGGTCCTGGATTGTGGAAAAAAAATCAAACTTGACCGATCGATATCTGGCAGATTTTTGCCTGATATTGATCGGGAGGACCCATCAGAAACCCCCACACACGGGCAGATAAGATGCTGAATCTGTCTAAAGGACCCATATCGGCAGTCAATCTGCCCCTGTATGGCCACCTTTACTCTCACACTTCTTCCTGTTAGAGCTGCAGTATTTCTGGTCAGGTGATCTCTGAGACAGCACACAGACCATCACAAAATGGTGGTTCAAGGCAAGAGATGTAAAAGGACAATATTTACTTTAATATGCCACTTAATGTGATATAAACTATATGTTGCTCAAGTATTCATTTATGGGGGTATCGTTTTCCTTTAAAGGGCATGTAAAGTCTAAAATAGAATAAGGCTAGAAATGCTGTATTTCGTATACTAAATATAAACATGAACTTACTGCACCACAAGCCTAATCAAACAAATGATTTATGCTTTCAAAGTTGGCCACAGGGGGTCACCATCTTGTAACTTTGTTAAACATCTTTGCAAGACTAAGACAGTGCACATGCTCAGTGTGGTCTGGGCTGCTTAGGGATCATCATAAACAAAGCTGCTTGAGTTCTGCATGGATGGGAAGTAAGGCGGGGGCTCCCCCTGCTGTTCATAAGTATGATTGTTTCCCTGCTCAGCAGTTAGGGACCGTCTGACAATTCCTATCCACAGCAGTAAATGAAGGGAGAATCTCACTGCATACAGTCAGGTTTCTTATAAAAACGGTACACATTTTTTAATTAAAGTATATTGGAGATAGGTTTGTTTTTCATTAAAGAAAGTAAAAATGGGATTTTATTTTTTTGCCTTTACATGCCCTTTAAAGGACCAGTAACGTCAAAAATTTTTACAAAAAAATTTGTTAGAATACAATGAAATAAAAACACCAACACAAATTAAAATTTAAAATAGCAAAGCCTTTATTAAGAAATAACTTACAGAAACTCCACTTCCTGTCCTCTTCAGAAACGGCGAAAGGGCGACCATCCATCTGCAGCGCTTGATTTCTCCTCCTGGCTATACACTGACAGTGTGTCCTCTGCCCGATCGCCTTCTCCAGCTCTTCTACATCCAACAGCAGTATGAAGGCGATGTCTCCCGCTCCTCCGCTCCAGGAATGCAGCCCTGACTGCCGACCCTGTGCCCACTCCGTCACTGTCAAGGCAGCTGAAACAAAGCAGCCGCAAAAGAATGCGTCCAACACTGAGCCGGCAGGAGGAGTAAATAAAAGTAAATCATACAACCCCGGCAGGTCCGCATTGAGTGTATTAAGAGGCTGAGTCTGCACCGCTCCAGGGCGAAAGGCTGTCCCCCACAAAATCCTGCCGGTTCACGATTCAGCCTTCAGCAGCCCAACAGCAGTTTGACAGAGGGAGCAGCAGCAGCTGCAGGCGGGGAGCAGCACGGCTCACCAAAAGAAGCTCGTCCTCCTGGGGTTGCCGGCTCAGTGTTGGACGCATTCTTTTGCGGCTGCTTTGTTTCAGCTGCCTTGACAGTGACGGAGTGGGCACAGGGTCGGCAGTCAGGGCTGCATTCCTGGAGCGGAGGAGCAGGAGACATCGCCTTCATACTGCTGCTGGATGAAGAAGAGCTGTATAAGGCGATGGGGCAGAGGACACACTGTCAGCGTATAGCCAGGAGGAGAAATCGAGCGCTGCAGATGGATGGTCGCCCTTTCGCCGTTTCTGAAGAGGACAGGAAGTGGAGTTTCTGTAAGTTATTTCTTAATAAAGGCTTTGCTATTTTAAATTTTAATTTGTGTTGGTGTTTTTTTTTTCGTTGTATTCTAACGAATTTTTTTGTAAAAATTTTTGACGTTACTGGTCCTTTAAGGATTTTTAAAAAAATAGATTTATATTTGTAAGTGTGTAAAATTTATAACACAAGCAATTTTTTTTTTTTAAAGAACTATTTGGCAACAGTGGCACTTCTTTTGGAGGCTGGTGCTTACGTTAATGTGCAGCAGGCGTCTGGTGAAACTGCTCTGATGAAGGTAATCTTGTTTACATTCAGTAATGTGCAGATGAAGTCTAATAAATCATGTTTTCCGTTTTATGCGTGTTTTTAGAATTCAAGAAGTTAAAAACATGTTACAGGTATGGGACCTGTTATCCAGAATGCTCGGGAAATTGGGGCTTTCTGGATAATGGATCTTTCTGTAATTTGGATCTTCATACCTTGTCTACTAGAAGATCATGTAAACATTAAATAAACCCAATTGGCTGCTTTTGCTTCCAATAATGATTAATTATATCTCAGTTGGGATTGAGTACATGATACTGTTTTATTATTAAAGAGAAAAAGGCAAATATTTTAAAATATTTGGATTATTTGGATAAAATGCAGTCTGTGGGAGATGAAATGTATGGAAACGGATCCACACACACTCAAGTATTTGTAGTCGGGGAGCTTACCCCTTTTATTTTGCTACCACAATAAAATATGATATTGTGGTAGCAAAATCAAAGGGGTAAGCTCCCCGACTTCAAATACGTTTGTGTGTGTGTGTCCATTTCCATACATTTGCTGTTGCTAAGGGACCCGGCTGGGTCAACAGAGCTCCAGCACCACCAGTGCAGTAAACTAAAGGTGTGTGGTTGAAACATTACACGAGTCTATGGGAGAGGGGCCTCCCGTAGTTCGGAGCTTTCTTGATAACGGATCCCATACCTGTACTATACAGCATACATTTTCTGTTGTATGACTTGGCCAAATTATGTTTTGGTGCTTCTTCCCAACGTGAAGTTTGTTATATACGAGTCCTTGTGGGAATGTAGACGATAGTTCTATACCTACTGACTGCCTTGTACTGTGCAAGTTCCCTATCTGTTCATCTTTATCTATGGTTTCCAGTTTATCTTCTCCCAGTGTGAATTAATTATGGATAGTCTGATGGCTAATGGACCTTGCACACCTTCATGTTTTTATAAGTACATTCCAACCTAAGTAAACCATTCTCCGGATTAATTTAAACAACCTGTTTGCATTTTACTGGACACCCAAAGCAATTCCTTAGCTTTACCAGTTATTAACGTTAATATCCATAGAATACACAAAAGCCATGAATATCTTGTAAATTATATCCTTATAAACAGTGACTAGTGATGTCATCAGTTATAAACGGTCAGCAGTGATGTCATTTTTGTCACATGACTCACTAAAACGTGTGTGTTGTAATAAATAAAGTACCCCTTGTTGGAAAATATGAGGATATTAGAAGTGACCTCGGAGTTCCATGACTCCTTCGGGCTCGTGCTTTTATATCTTTTTTCTTTATACCTAGCCGGTAAAACACCTGCTGGGCCGGCATTACAAATTTACCAGCAATGTAGCTGTTGGTAATTTGTAATACCCTTAACAAAAGCCCTTGCCCTCCAGTGAGAACTTACCCTTTCTTCGTCATCTTGCATGTCGTGCCCTGCTCCCTTTTGCGGCATGACTCCTGTTGCTCCACCCCTTTTTGCATCACGGCCCGCCCCTTTAGTTCCCACCCCCACCGCTGGCCGGTAAATTGTTTTTAAAAAGGTGGCAACCCTAATGGTCATGGAACTCCTTCGGTGACTTCTAATATCCTTGTATTTTACAATAGGGGGTACTTTATTCACTACTGTGTATATATAAGCAAATAATTGTTTTCTCTTGTTTCTCTAGGCATGTAAAAGGGGAAACTCTGATATTGTGCGACTCTTGCTAGAATACGGCGTCGACTGTAATGTACAGTCCAAGCATCAGGGCAATGCGCTGCAGTTCGCTATGCAAAGCAATAATGTGCTCTTACACGAGATGATAAAAAAACATTTGGAAACGTAAGTATTTGTTTCCTCGGTCTCCATCACCAGCTGGTTATGTGTTTTTATTTATTCCTATGATCTCTTACACAATATACTGCCTAGTTCTTGGGCTGCGTAACACTGATCTGGCACAGTCCAACTACATCAAGCAACTTCTTGTCTGCAGAATAATATTCATTGCAGTATAAGGTCCCCTTGTTTATTATTAGTTCAACGATATCAGTAATAGTAATAATAGAAATAGTCTTTTGGGCTGAACATACTTCTTAGTAAAAGAAGGTATATTGGCTACAGGGAGTATATTACAGGGATGCACCAAATCCACTATTTTGGATTCGGCCGAATCCCCCCCCGAATCCTTCGCGAAAGATTTGGCCGAATCCTAATTTGCATAGGCAATTAGTTTTTACTTCCTTGTTATATGACAAAAAGTCACGCAAATTCCATCCCAGACCCTAATTTGCATATGCAAATTAAGATTCAGATTCGCTTCGGCCTGGCAGAAGGATTAGGCCGAATCCTGGATTCGGTGCATCCCTACTATATTAAGTATAAAGTACAAACATGAAGCATGATAGAGACCAACATTATAGTCCAAAAACTATATTCATGCTGATAAAAAAAAGGATATTTATTGTCGGCCTAACCTTCAACGGAGAGTATGAGGGCATTCCTGGCTCCTTGAAAGAAACTAGGAACAGGAATTAAGTGGGCTTTATACTTTCCACCCTTGTATATTTTTAATTCAATATTTATGGGCAGATTTATCAAAGTTTCGAATTTGTGAATGTTTTTTTTTTTTTTTTTTTTTTTTTTACTCTAATGAATTCAAATATACAGTACTCACAACTCGAACGGGAGTTTATTTAACAATAAATTCAAATGTCTAATATTCAATCAAATACGAACAACTAGAACATTTTTTCCCTCCGAAAAAAACTTGAATGTCAGGAAGGCAGTTAACATATTCAAATAGTTCAACGAACCTCTGCCATTGACTTTTACATGAACTGGGCAGGTTTAAGGTGGCGAATGTTCGGATAAGAACCGTTTCGACGGTGGAGTTTACATTCGAATTGGGGGATTAAAATTCGAATGGGTGAATTTTGACACCAAAAACAATTCAGAAATTTGAATTACAATTCTTACAAAATAAAATGTATTAAATTGCGATTTTTTTTAACTCGGATGAATAGGATCAATCAAATTCGAGTTTTAAAAACTCGAATGTCAGGAAGGCTGCAAACAACTCCAAATTGATCCCAGGACGTCTTCCATAGGCTATGGCAGGTTTTAGGTGGCAAATAGTCAGATTTGAATTCTTAAAGGAGCAGTGTATGATAAATTTGGAAATTCGAATTCTTTAAAAAACTCAAATCTAATTTTAACAATTCCCTAGTCGAATTTGACAGTTTTGGCCATTAAAAAAAAAAACTCAAATTTGAATTTTCACTTTGACTCTTGATAAATCTGCCCCTTAAAGGAGAATTCAACCCTTTAATTAAAAAAAACCCCGTTACCCATATTTAAACTTACCCCCCGGCGCAGATTCTGGCATCGAGTTCCATGCAGCCATCTTCTGGGTCTTTGTGTCTTCCGGTGCTTCGGCAATTTTCGTGAGTTTTGGCTCATGCGCAGTTGTCGCAAACCGGGAAATTGCTCCAACTGCGCATTCGCTGACATGCCAGTTTCCAACTTAGCTTACCGAAGACCCGGAAGATGGCTGCGGTGAACTCCGATGCCAGAAACTGCGCCAAGGGGTAAGTATAAAGTTTGGGGCTTCTCCCCGGGGGGCAACTAGGCTGGGGGGAGGAGGGAGGGGGGTCTACGTGGGGTGGGAAGTATGGGGTTTTTTTATTAAAGGGTTGAATTCGCCTTTAATGTGTGTGTTTTTTCTTGGATACACAGTGAGAGAGTTGTTGCAGTTGAGGCCTTCTCTAAAATAAAGTTTACCTCCAAAGGACATTTGTGACCCAGAAATATAGAGGGAAATGCAAGGAACATCACTTGGCACCAAACATCAGTGTTCTTGCTCTACTGTTGCTCCTCTTAGTGTCTGTAGTGTAGTTTTAGTTCATTACTAGTGGATCTTTGACTGTGATGCTGGATGACACCATTTTGTCCTTGGCATATCCCTCATGTAATAAATGTCCCATTAGCCTCTCCAGAGTGGTAGAAGATGCAATAAAGGAATACTTTGACACTCGCCTTACTCTGCTGGAACCAATTTTCCCACTTGCGTGTCACCGACTCTGTGAGGGACCAGATTTCTCTTTGGATTTTTCCTACAAACCTCCATTTACTACCCCAGAAGGTAAATCCCTTATTGAATTTACTGCTGAATCTCATTTACTATTGAAAGTCGTGTCTTTCTGGCAATTCTGTTCTTTGCCTTGTCCTGACTGTTGAACCAATGTTGCAATGAGTCCAAACAAGACTCCAATTCTGAAAATTCCTTGCCTGCTTCTTCATAAGTCTCTTAAAGGGGAACTATCACAAAAATGAACATTTTATATAAGCTTCATCATACGCAAATCAGAAACTTTCTAAATACAATCAATTAAACATTCTGAACCATTTCTGAAAGTTTATCTTCACTATCCCAGTGCTGCACAATATGTTGGTGCAATAAAAATGCATTGTAATAATAATAATAACTATGCCTCTCTCAGCACCTGTTTCCTCTTCATTCTGTCTTCATGTTGGAGTTGGGTGTCAGATATTCACTGACAGTTAGATCCAATATATCTTATAGGGGGGCTCCTTTTGCCTAGAAGATGTATTAGAGCTCACTATTAAAATCACCAGACATCATGTCTCTCTACATGCAGAATTTGTGCAAAAGGCAGTTATTTTGTTTGTACTGGAATCAGTTATTTGAGTGAGCTCTAATACATCTGCTAGGAAAGGAGCCCCCCTATAAGATATATTGGATCTAACTGTCAATGAATATCTGACACCCAACTGTTGCATGAAGACAGAATGAAGAGAAACTGATGCCGGAGAGGGATGGTTATTATTATTATTACCATGCATTTTTATAGCGCCAACATATTGCATAGCGCTGTGATAGTGGAGATAAACTTTCAGAAACAGTACATAATATTTAATTGTATTTAGAAAGTTTCTTATTTCAATATTAGGAAGCTTATGTTAAATTTTCACGATCGTTCACCTTTAATGGCAGAACATGCAGCAATTGCTGGAACTGGGGTTTCGGCTGGAGGAGAACTTTATTCTGCTACATTGTGTCTATGCAACAACAATATATGACAAATTAGATCTATTACTGCTTCTCCTGACTGTGAAAACAATGTAGCAGAATCCTTTTATCCCAAGCTCATATCACTGAATGACACCAGCACATCCTACGACTCTCACTTCTCTGCTCAACCCATCACATTATTTATGTTAAAGTCAAAGGCAAATAACTTCCTGAGATAAGGAAACAGAAGTTATGTAGTGACATCTGCTGGCTGCTGTGGTTATTGCAGCTGATGTGCTTGTTCATTTATTAATATTTTTAGAAATCTGTACACCTATAATGTGGCCCCACCTAACTTGATAAATGAGTCATAGGACTGGTTAGTATTTGCCTTATTCTGCATCTTCATGTTCTTGTATTCCATAGGATCTGGGATCCTCCTGTTTGTGTTCCATGCAAACTATTTTGGTAAAGAAGTGGTGGTGCGACTGTGTGGACCATGCGGTGTGCAAGCTGTGGTATTGAATGATAAATTCCAGCTGCCGGTATTTTTGGTAAGTATGTATGTATGTATGTATATATATATATATATATATATATATATATATATATATATATATATATATATATGACTGACGTAGTTGGCCAGCTTAAATATATTGCAATATATGGACAAACAATCCCTGTTTTGTTTAAAGGGTAAGGCATTTTTCAGTAGCAGTATGCACAAAATGTCTCTGTCTTAAATATATTGATAATGGGTTGAGTGCAGAGGAATCTTGTATTTGTCTATATGTATTTTGTGGTCACACCCTCATTGCACCCCCGCCTAATGATTTTAAAAACTAGTGGTGAGCACAACTTTCCCTTGTTTGTTATATATATATATAGTTTCAGTGTAGCTGATCCATAGTGTTGTGCTGTTCCAGCTCCTGTCTGTGCAGCATTTTCTCATTGCTTGGCCCCTCCATTTACTAAACCCAGTCATTCCTTGTTTCCCTCGTTCAGTGAATGGAGGTGGTGCAGCTGAGCCAGATATTGATTAAAGGGTTGGTTCGCCTTTAAGGCATTTTTTTAGTATGTTATAGAATGGCTAGTTCTAAGCAACTTTTCAATTGGTTTTCATTATTTTTTTTAAAGTTATTTGCCTTCTTCTTCTGACTCTTTCCAGCTTTCAAATGGGGGGGGTCTAAAAAACAAATTCTCTGTAAGGCTACAAATGTGTTATTGCTACTTTTTATTACTCCTCTTTCTATTCAGGCCTCTCCTATTCATATTCCAGACTTTTATTCAAATCAATGCGTGGGTTGCTAGGGTAATTTAGCAACTGGATGGCTGAAATTGCAAAGAGCTGCTGGCTAAAAAGTTAAATAACGCGGAAACCGCAAATAATAAAAAATGAAAACCAAATGCAACTTGTCTCAGTATGATGTAGAGAGTGATATTCTAAGTTATCTCAAAGGTGAACCACCCCTTTAAAGGGGATGTAAAGGCAAAAAAATAAAATCCCATTTTTACTTTAATGAAAAGAAACCTATCTCCAATATACTTTAATTAAAACATATGTACTGTTTTTATAATAAACCTGACTGTATGCAGTGAAATGTCCCCTTCATTTTACTTGCTCTGACAGCTGCAGTTAGGAAACTTCAGACGCTCACTAACTTCTGCAGGGAAACGATCATACTTTCAAACGACAGGGGGGAGGCCCCACCTTACTTCCCAAAATTCAGCAGCTTTGTTTCCCTGTAACAACTGTGTAGATTTGTATCCACAGACCCAGTGCAGTCTGTATGTTCTGATTATTTATCAGTCTTGCTGTCTCGGCTTCTGACAGATATTATTTGACTTGTGCTGTTTTAATCATTTATGACCATCCCTAAGCAGCCCAGACCACACTGAGCATGTGCACAGTCTTAGTCTTGCAAAGATGTTTAACAAAGTTACAAGATGGTGACCCCCTGTAGCCAACTTTGAAAGCATAAATTATTTGTTTGATTAGGCTTGTGATGCAGTAAGTTCATGTTTATATTTAGTATACAAAATACAGCATTTCTAGCCTTATTCTATTTTAGACTTTACTTCCCCTTTAAGGCTTCTCTGTTACACATCATCATGCTCAATGCAGCCAAGGCAGAAATCTGAGCAGCTGCGGTGCTGTATCCCAACTCTCAGCCCTTAGTATAGAGCTTATAGGGCTGCAGTTCAACTACATCATGCGTCCTGTTATCTCTGTTCATCAAACCTGCTTGTAGGAGGAAATTGTCATTTTTAGGAATTGACTTATTGACATAAAAGGAGACAATTTATTGGCTGGTCCATGGAGAAGTGAAAGGGCTTGTTCAGTTACTTTCAGATATTCACAATTACTTTCTATTATTTATTTGTGACCAAATATGTTTCCAGTGTTGAAGTTTAAACTTTCATATTTCACCGTTTTATGTCTTTTTGTAAAGCAGCTCTGGGTGAGGGGGTCGCCGACCCTGTAACTGTTCTTAATTGATAAATTTAGCTGATCCATTTCTTATCTTTGTCCCTGCTGAGCAGAATCTCAGGCAGCTGTTAGAATTGATACAATAGTTACTAATACTCCAGACATGCTGCTGAGAAATTTATCAACTCAATGTTGCAAAATTGTAACAGTTCACAATGTGTTTCTGGATCACTGAGCCGCCCGACTGAAACACCAGAGACCTGAAAATTCAACTTACTTTTTTGAAAAACGGAAAGCAATTGAAAAAAGCATTTTTTTTTTCTTTCTTGTGAACAAACCACAGTTTGCTAAATGCTTTTTACATGACCTGTTCTGGTGTGACCAGTCTCAAATCTGTTTTCTTCTAGGATGCTCACTTTATTTATTCCTTCAGCCCTGTGGCTGGTGTTAATAAACTCTTTATTAGACTGACGGAAGTTCCAGCTGCAAAGGTTAGTTCATTGCATAACTGTATTCTTGTGTGTGTGTATTAGGGATGCACCAAATCCAGGATTTAACCTTTTTCAGCAGGATTCGGATTTGGTCGAATTCTTCTGCGCAGCCGATCCGAATCCTAATTTGCATATGAAAATTAGGGGCGGGGAGGGAAATCTCATGACTTTTTGTCACAAAACAAGGTAGTAAGAAATGGTTCCCCCACCCCTAATTTGCATATGCAAATTAGTATTCGGTTTGGTATTCTGCAAAATCTATTTCAAAGTATTCAGGGGTTCGGCCAAATCCAAAATAGTGGATTCAGTGCATAACTAGTGTGTGTGTATGTATGTATATCTATCTCTCTCGCTCTCTCTCTATCTCTATATCACACAAAAGCCATGAATATCTTGTAAATTATATCCTTATAAACGGTGAGTTCTGATGTCATCAGTTATAAACGGTAAGTTCTGATGTCATTTTTGTCACATGACTCCCTGAAATTTGTGTATTATAATAAATAAAGTACCCCCAGTTGCAAAATATGATGATGTTAGAAGTTATCCTCGGTAACTTATAAATATCCTTATATTTTACAAGAGGGGGTACTTCATTCACTATATCTATATCTGTCTATAATACACAAAAGCCATGAATATCTTGTAAATTATATCCTTATAAACGGTGAGTAGTGATGTCATCAGTTATAAACGGTGAGTAGTGATGTCATTTCTGTCACATGACTCACTAAAATTTGTGTATTATAATTAATAAAGTACCCCCAGTTGTAAAATATGAGGATATTAGAAGTTACCTCGGAGTTCCATGACCTGTATAAAAACACTCGGCCTTCGGCCTCATGTTTTTATATGGTCATGAAACTCCTCGGTAACTTATAATATCCTTATATTTTACAAGAGGGGGTACTTTATTCACTATATATACCTCCTGTGCGAAAGATTCGGGCCGAATACTGAACCGAATGCTAATTTGCAAATTAGGGGTGGGAAGGGGGAACCATTTTTTACTTCCTTGTATTGTGACAAAAAGTCACAAGATTTCCCTCCCCGTCCCTAATTTGCATATGCAAATTCGGATTTGACCTAATCCGAATCCTGCTGAAAAAGGCCGAGTCCTGGCCAAATCCCGAACCGAATCCTGAATTCGGGGCATCCCTAATATATATATATATAATGTTAACTGCAATGTTCTGATTTGCTATTAACTTTTTGGGAACAGATCTAAACCAACCTACAATATAAAAGCCGTGCTGATGGTGCAAATGTCCCTGTTCTGCTGTTGCTGCCGTCTATTTATCTGATGAAATAACGTTTCATTCTTGGACCTGCAATCTGTAAAGTTCTCGTCCTATAGTTGGAAGCAATATCTGTACTGAGATTTTTAGTCCTGTCTCGGCTCAGTCTCAGTCTCGCTCCCTACTCTTTATACTGTTGCACCAGACACATTAGTGACAAACCAGTAGCCATTGTGTAACTGTCATAATAATCGGCTAAATGTCATTAAAAGTGTTGCCTCCATGAGTCATTTATAGACACCTTGGAAATGTTGTGCTTTAACTAAAAGGCATTTCCCCTCATTCTCTCTTGCAGGTGAAGCTGCTAATCTGTGCCTATAGAGTCCAGCTGTCGTATGTCTGACGTCTATGAAATTGCCTGTTCTTAAAATCCCCAGATTTAGCCATTGGATCAGTACACACAATGTTACTGGCCTTGCACTGAAGAGGCAATAGACTTTATCAGACTATGTGGATACGTAGAACAGATTTATATTGTGTTCTGTGAAGATTCCTTTACCCAGCAAACCAGTGATAACCAATGAATCTGTCACCTTAAAGGGCCAGTATCACAGCAGAAATAATGGGTATGGTTCACCTTTAATTACACTGTTGCATTGGTTGCAGTAGCTCTAATATCACTGATCTAAATAAGCTACTGTGTAGTCATGAAATGTTTCATTACAATGGAGCTAAACAGAGGTGCAGTTTCATTCAAATAAGACACTTGATTAAAGGAGTTATTCACCCTGTGCAAATATCTGCGCTTTTTTTTTATTATTGGATATTTAGTTCCTCCCATGCAGGACTTTTATGGGCTCGTTTTTTAATGAGGTCGAATTTCAAATCCATTTGAGTTTTTACGAACTCGAAATACAATCTAAATTTATTCTAAACATCGAATTTTTCAAACTCAGATGAATAGGATCGACCTGAAAACTCACATCGAATTCGATTTGAGTTTTTAAAACTCAATTTGTTTTTTCTCCCTAAAAAACTTGAATGTCAGGAAGGCAGCAAACAACTCCCCGGACCTCTCCCATTGACTAAAACAGCAGTTTGGCAGGTTGTAGGTAGCGAATAGTCAAATTCGAGTTCTTAAAGGGCCAGTGTATAATAAAAAAAAAAAAAAAACTTGAATCGAATCTTAACAATTCCCTAGTTGAAGTTGACAGTTTTGGCGTTTCAAAATTAGAATTTCCATGTCGACCCTTAAAGGGATCCTGTCATCGGAAAATGTTTTTTTCAAAACACATCAGTTAATTCTGCACTGAAATCCATTTCTCAAAAGAGCAAACAGAATTTTTTATATTCAATTTTGAAATCTGACATGGGGCTAGACATTTTGTCAATTTCCCAGCTGCCCGTGGTCATGTGACTTGTGCCTGCACTTTAGGAGAGAAATGCTTTCTGGCAGGCTGCTGTTTTTCCTTCTCAATGTAACTGAATGTGTCTCAGTGAGACATGGGTTTTTACTATTGAGTGCTGTTCTTAGATCTACCAGGCAGCTGTCATCTTGTGTTAGGGAGCTTTTATCTGGTTACCTTCCCATTGTTCTGTTGTTTGGCTGCAGGGGGGGGGAGGGGGTGATATCACTCCAACTTACAGTACAGCAGTAAAGAGTGATTGAAGTTTATCAGAGCACAAGTCACATGACTGGGGGCAGCTGGGAAATTGACAATATGTCTAGCCCCATGTCAGATTTCAAAATTAAATATAAAAAAATCTGTTTGCTCTTTTGAGAAATGGATTTCAGTGCAGAATTCTTGCTGGAGCAGCACTATTAACCGATTCATTTTGAAAAAAAATCTTTTCCCCGTGACAGTATCCCTTTAATAAATCTGCCCCTAATTATGCAAATAGTCAAATTCGAGTTCTTAAAGGGCCAGTGTATAATAAAAAAAAAACTTGAATTGAATTTCAACAGTTCCCTAGTTGAATTTGACAGTTTTGGTGACTTAAAATTAGAATTTCCACATCGACCCTTAATAAATCTGCCCCTAATTATGCAGCTTGTGACCTATGTACAATATATTAGGAGAGAGATTTTGCCGTTTCCTATAGAGACATGTTGTGGATTCCTCATAATAGAAGAGTCATTCGTGGGCCGGCAGTAGATCCAGACAATGGAGAAATACTTGGATTTAGCTGTACGTCTATAGGTAGAGCTGGGGATCTGCTGTTGCTTTATGCTGACAGTTGCACCAGTTGTCAGAGGTGAATAGAAGAAGGTGTGGCTTTTATCTAATTGGCCCTGTAGCTGAATGGTGCTGGGTCAGTTACTTGGTCAGTGGTGAGGAACTGACGGAAGTATTTCCACAATGTGGAATCAGACATACACTTGTTTATATCTTTTTTTGTTTTGTGTTTATATCTTGTTCAATTGTTTTAATTAAAGGAGAACTAAACGCTCCTTTAGGCAAAAGTCCCTGCTTCCCCCCCTGCACAATGTTACCCTTGAATTGTGTCCCCTCTTGGAATACTGACCACACATGCAGAGTCAGTGCAGCGGAGCTTACAGTCGCCATCTTCCGGCGCTTCGGTATTCTTAGTTACGTGAGCGCTGTATGGGAGCATGTGCAGTTGGAGCAATTTTCCAGTTCGTTACAACTGCGCATGCACCAAAAGTAAAGGAAAGGAAGAAGCCACAAAGAATACTGAAGCGCCGTGAAGATGGCGCCCGTGAGCTCCACTGACTCTGCATGTGCGGTTAGTATTTCTAGAGGGGACACAATTCAGGGGCATAGTGCAGTAAGGGGGGCCAGTGGGGACTTTTGCCAAAAAGGGGGTTTAGTTCTTCTTTAAATGTGTTGAATAATGAAGAGCTGTGTGTGTGTGTGTCCACCATTAGTTAAAGTCTTGAAATCGGAGCAAATATATCAGAGTAAAAACTTTCCAACTGTTTTTTTCCACATTATGGGGAAGATTTATCAAGGTTCAAATTTTACATTTTTGCCATGTACAGAGGATCTACATTCACAAGCACTTGCCCTATCACAACTCTCTACTCACTAAAGCAAGTTAGGCTGCACATGGAGCTCCTCCCACTACAGGTAACAACTGTCACTCTGAACCCCATTATACTTGCGCCCCAGTTTGCAGTGGCTCTGCCTTTTTTCACTCTTTCCATCGCTCTTCGGATATTTCAGAGAAGAAATTGGTGACGTTAAAGTATCTGACGTTGATTTATTCATAGCAAAACTGATCTTTCATGTGAATAGTAATAGTTTCTATTTTTGTATGTTCGTATATTTCCTCTGTATAAAAAAAATGCAAACGTTTAACATACTATAGAAAATGTAAATTAAATGTTTTTGATTTCCTTTTGATTTGCTCATGAATTGGCTCTTGTGGGACCTGCTGATACATTGTCCAAGGCAACATAATCACACTCCAGGGCCTGATGGCATACACCCCCGGGTTCTAAGAGAGCTTAGTTCAGTTTTAGACCCACCCCTATTTCTGATTTTCTCAGATTCACTGTCATCTGGTATGGTGCCTATGGATTGGAGAAGAGCTGATGTTATTCCAATATTCAAAAAGGGATTACGATCTCAGCCTGGCAACTATAGGCCAGTAAGCTTGACATCTGTGGTGGGCAAATTATTTGAAGGCTTGTTAAGGGATCACATTCAAAATATTGTCCTAGTCAATGGCATTATGAACAACAATCAGCATGGCTTTATGAAGGATAGGTCATGTCAGACGAATTTGATTGCATTTTATGATGTGGTAAGTAAGATTCTGGATAGTGGGGGGGCAGTAGATGTGATCTATTTGGATTTTGCCAAAGCGTTTGATACTGTGCCCCACAAACGACTGCTTTCTAAACTAAGGTCTGTTGGGCTTAATGAAGTCGTTTGCACATGGATAGGAAACTGGCTACAGGATCGGGTACAGAGGGTGGTTGTTAATGGGACATTCTCTACTTGGAGTAAGGTTCTTAGTGGGGTCCCCCAGGGCTCAGTATTGGGTCCACTTTTATTTAACTTGTTCATTAATGACTTAGGGGAGGGTATTGTAAGTAATGTATCAGTGTTTGCAGATGACACAAAATTATCCAGCCCAATTAATTCCATCCAGGACGTGGCACTTGCAACATGATCTTGACAAACTGGCAATCTGGGCAGCTAAGTGGCAAATGAGATTCAATGTTGATAAATGTAAAGTCATGCACCTGGGATGTAAAAATATCCAAGCCACTTATACCCTTAATGGGACTGCACTAGGCAAATCCATTATGGAAAAGGACCTTGGAGTCCTTGTAGATGATAAACTTGGCTGTAGCAAGCAATGCCAGTCAGCAGCATCAAGGGCAGATAAGGTCTTGAGCTGTATTAAAAGGGGCATTGATTCAAGGCATGAGGGGGTCATTCTTCCACTGTATAGAGCACTGGTAAGGCCCCATCTAGAATATGCCGTACAGTTTTGGTCTCCATCACTCAAACAGGACATTATTGTATTAGAGAGGGTACAGAGAAGGGCAACTAAGCTGGTAAAAGGTATGGAAAATCTTAGCTATGAGGAAAGACTGGCCAAATTGGGGATGTTCACGCTGGAGAAGAGGCGCTTAAGGGGTGATATGATGACTATGTATAAATATATAAGGGGATCATATAATAATCTCTCTAATGCTTTATTTACCAGTAGGTCTTTCCAGCTGACACAAGGTCACCCATTCCGATTAGAAGAAAAGAGGTTCCGCCTAAATATTAGGAAGGGGTTTGTTACAGTGAGAGCTGTGAAGATGTGGAATTCTCTCCCTGAATCAGTGGTACAGGCTGATATATTAATTAGATTTAAGAAGGGGTTGGATGGTGTTTAGCAAGTGAGGGAATACAGGGTTATGGGAGATAGCTCATAGTACAAGTTGATCCAGGGACTGGTCAGATCCCTCTGAGGCAAATTGGAGAGGCTTCAGATGGGGTTGTTTTTTTTGTTTTTTTCGCCTTCCTCTGGATCATCTGGCAGTTAAGCAGGTTAAAATAGAGTTAAAAGGTTGAACTTGATGAACATGTGTCTTTTTTCAACCTGACTTACTATGTATGTTACACTAAAGGCCCCTTTTTCTGTGAAAATCAATGCATTTTATATTGGTGCGATCCTATAGTATTTAAAGGGTAACAAAACCCTTCTCATTTGTGGCGCTTTCCGGTGCAGTTGCCTCTAATAGGGACTGGCTCCAGTTGCACATAAATAAAAATCTCAAGTGTCGCCACTTACTTACAAAGCCAAAAGACCAAAGATGGCAGCTATGAGCTCTCTGCATAGATAGATGGCTCAGTGTTGCGGCCAGGGACACTTTTTCTAGTAGACGCCTATAGGGAGGGGAAGCAGCGCCTTCTCTCAGGCTGTTTAAATCAACTTGAGGTGGCCCTCTAAACTTTGCAGGCCGGGCCGCCTCAATAGCTATATTTACTCTTTTTTTCTGGTCACGTCTACTTCCAATGATGTCACTTCCGGTTTACAATGACGGCAATTCCTGATTGATGGTCAGCGGGTCCGGGTTGTGGATAATGTACTTGCGGGTCAGATAGCAGTTCCAAGCGGGTAAGAATGCGGGTCCCAAAAAAATGGACCCATGCAGGACTCTACTGCCCGACTCAAACACCAGAAACAGGGACATTCAACTTTCAACTTAGATTTTGGAAAAAATGTAAAAAATGTAATTGAAAAAAATCTTTATTTCTAGGGAACAATCTGAAAACAACTGAACTGAAAAAAGTGTTTGGAAGGTGAACAACCCCTTTGAGTAAACTTTTGGCCAATTCTAGGCAACTTTTCAATTGGTCTTCATTATTTTATTTTTTATAGTTTTTGAACTATTTGCCTTCTTCTGACTCTTTCCAGCTTTCAAATGGGGGTCACTGACCCCTTCTAAAACCAAATGCTCTGTAAGGCTACAAATGTATTGTTATTGCTATTTTTTTATGACTCCTCTTTCTATTTACATCCTCTCCTATTCATCTAACCGGCTCTTATTCAAATCAATGCATGGTTGCTAAGGTCATTTGGACCCTGGCAACCAGATGGCTGAAAGTACAAACTGGAGAGCTGCTGAATAAAAAGCTGAATAACCCAAAATCCACAAATAATAAAAAATGAAAACCAATTGCAAATTGCCTCAGAATATCACTCGCTACATCATACTAACAGTTATCTCAAAGGTGAACCACCCCTTTAAGTCAGTGCATGAGGAATAGTTTAGTCCGTTATCATGGACATCACACTCGCCTTCTCCCAACCAACTTTCAGTAGAGCAGCAACTGAGATGGTTTTCCCCCCCTCATTCCCAAAATATCACCTGGTGGGAAAATGGTGTTGCACTCACTAAAGCTTCAGCTGATGTAAGAGAGAAGTTGTGAGCTTTGAATTCATTTTCTGCAGTGATCCTGTGCACTGGTGACTGGATGTGTAACATAATAGCCAGAACACTACTTCCTGCTTTTCAGCTCTCTTGGGTTCCACTGATTGGTTACCAGGCAGTAACCAGAGACTTGGGGGGGCACATGGGTCATATCTGTTGCTTTTGAATCTGAGCTGAATGCCGAGGATCAATTACAAACTCACTGAACAGAAATGTACCATGTGGCCCCCCTTCAAGTCACTGACTAACTCAGAGTTAGAGAGCTGAAAAGCAGGAAGTAGTGTTCTGGCTATTATGTTACACATCCAGTCACTCTAGCCTTTATACATTATATTTTTATCTAACTAACTATATTAGAAACATTGTTTATTTTGCACAGCCTATCTATTTACCCAGTTTTTATTTTGACACTGAACTGTTCCTTTAATGAATCATTCTCTTGCATTGCTATAGCACGGCCCTTCTCCATCACATGACTGTGCTCCTTTCATTAGTGAGCCAGAATCAATAGAGGTCTTGTTATTCATGACAAACAGCACAAATCACATTCATTTCCTGGCTGAACTGAGAGACAATACACACAGTATGATGTCACACAGCCTCCCACCAATCCCTGACTCTGAAAGGGACCAGACTGGCCACATTTAAAGGGGATTTCCATTTACCGCTCTCTATCACACACTGTATTCACATTCACTGCAAACAAGCTCAGGACACTTTGCTTTACAGGTAATCGCTGACTCACATTCATAAAACCTTCTACTCATTCTATTTCACAGACAACGTCCCGCGGATAAACCACCTGATCACTCACCTCCATTACTCACGCGGCCTCCACTATAAAGCTCCTCAACACTTTTTCTCAATGAGCCTTACCCTAAAAATATCGCTGGCCGTTTGTCACACAATGGGCACTGCTAAGAGACTTGAGCTGTGCGTTTCAGGCAAGAATACTGCAAATTAAAGGAAAACTATACTCCCGAACAATGTAGGTCTCTATAAAAAGATATTGCATAAAACAGCTCATATGTAAAACCCTGCTTCATGTAAATAAACCATTTTCATAATAATATACTTTTTTAGTAGTATGTGCCATTGTGTAATCATAAATAGAAAACTGCCACTTTAAGAAATAAGGGCCGCCCCCTGGTATTGTACAATTCACGGTGCACACAAACAAACCATACATGTTAGGTCACATGAGCCAATTAACAGACAGAGTTGTGTCTTTTGCTTCCCCACTTCTTCCTGTTACAGTAAGGGGCACATTTATCAAGGGTCAAATTTTGAATTGAAAAAACGGTTGGTCTTTTTGAATTCGAATTTCAATGTTTTTTTTGGGTCGAATAGGTCAGTTTTCAATCAAATTCGAATCATTCTTATATGAAGGAATAGCGCATTCGATCCTAAGTTTTTCCCAAAAAAGACTTCGATTTTTCAAAGTCCACCAATTGACTCCAAATTGGTTCTAGGTCCCCCATAGGCTAAAACAGCAATTCGGCAGGTTTTAGATGGCGAATGGTTGAAGTCTAATCATTAAAGAGACTGTACATGATAAATTCCAATATTTAATTATTTTTTTTCAAATTCGAATCGAATTTGGACTATTCCCTAGTCGAATTACACAAAAAATAGCTTGAAATTCAAATTTTGTTCAATTCGAAAATTCACCTCGACCTTTGATAAATCTGCCCCTTAGAGGTGATCTCTGAGGCAGCACACAGACCATCACAAAATGGTGGTTCAAGGCAAGAGATGTAAAAGGGCAATATTTACTTACCGTATATACTCGAGTATAAGCCGAGTTTTTCAGCCCCCAAAATATGCTGAAAAACTCTACCTTGGCTTATACTCGGGTCAAGCGCAAAAACGGTCGCCGGCGCCTTAGAATAGTAGCAGGCGCCTAAGAATATTCGCCGGCGCCTTAGAATAGTAGCAGACGCCTAAGAATATTCGCCGGCGCTTAGAATAGTAGCCGGTGCCTAAGAATAGTCATCCAAAAACTAGATTGAAACGTACCAGAAGCTGCTGCATTTCTCACCCTCGGCTTATACTCGAGTCAATAAGCTTTCCCAGTTTTTGGAGTTAAAATTAGGTACCTCGGCTTATACTCGGGACGGCTTATACTCGAGTATATACGGTAAATATATATTCCAGTTTGATAAGATTCTTTAATATGCCACTTACTAGGATATAAACGGTCTGTTGCTCAGGTATTCATTTGGGGGTA
This sequence comes from Xenopus laevis, assembly GCF_017654675.1. Classification (NCBI taxonomy): domain Eukaryota; kingdom Metazoa; phylum Chordata; class Amphibia; order Anura; family Pipidae; genus Xenopus; species Xenopus laevis. The sequence continues at coordinate 150,382,009 of NC_054374.1, read as the reverse complement.
TAGTTTTCCTTTAAAGCCACTGTCCCTGCCGTCAAACACCTGTAGAATCTGATGGAAATTGACTCTGCTACTGAGGCGCCTCTGCTCTTTCCTGGGAATCACTAAAGTCATTTCTGACACAACTCGGTGCTGATCAAACTGATCCAGAGCAGCCGCCAGTTTGTACACGTTGACTCCGCCCAGCAGCGACTGCCAGTCATGCTCAGGGTCAGTAGAAAAGCAACCGTAGGTTATAGCAATGCATTAAATGAAAATAACACTTTCCTGTATATAAAAATTAAACATTTTATTGAAATATCAAACAAGCAAAAACATTTTTTTTTAAAATTTATGTTTTAATAAAAGTTAAAATTGTAAAAAATTTGCTAAAAAGTTCCATAAAACCCAGCAGGACTCGGAATGAATCGTCTCATCTACAGGTTTCAGTTCCCAAGCTGACTTTTATTTGTCTGTAAGGAACAGAAAAGTGTGAGTTGATTCAATTGTTCAGGGCAGACATTCCTGAGAGAGGAAGAGAATCCCCAGCAGGAGAGGGACAGTCACAAGGAACAGATCCTTTTGGCAGAGACAGAAAGTAAAATTCTGTTCTGCTAATGGGTCAGTTGATATTGATTTCATTTTATATTAATTGATTTCTAATTGAACTCTCTAATTGAGCTGCTTGTGTTACGTCTGATCTGGAAGCAGCGAGTGAATCGACTCAATGGAGCTGATGAAGAAATGGTGCTGAACTTTACTGGAGTCATTGTCCTGTCTCAAACGTCAATAGAAAAGGAATCGCTGGTACAATTCAGCATAAATCAGCCCCAACAGCTTTTACTCCTGCCCATATGAGTTACACTGGGACAATTACTCATTGTGAGAGCAGTTTAATGTCTGTGGGTTTCACTCAGCAGAGACGTATGTTGAATAAGAGGGTAAGGCCAGTGCACCCAGTAAATCTATTTTCCAATAACTGTAGCACAATGTCACTGGGTTTACTTGTCCTTATGAAAGATCAGTTCCCGGGGCCTTTAGTGTAAATGATTTAGCCGCACATGTTGTCTTTATGGTGAGAGAGGGGAACATAGAGCGACTGGATCAGAAGGGCAGAACATCTCATGGGGTAAAGTCCAGCAGCAGGTCGGGGGCCACATAATGAGTGAGTAACCTGCAGAATGAGGGTAGGATATTCGGGCGCGGGTATAGTTGAGGGTCTGTGGGTTGCGGGTAGGGTTGACAACTTCCTATATATTTAGATTTTTTTCACTATTCATAACATTGGGGTCAACCATTATTTTTACTGGTCAGGCCGGTAAAATACTGTCCAGATGGCATTCCTAGTTGCGGGTCTCATCTATTTTTCTTATCTTATGATACATTGTCTATATTTTGCTCCTTTTAAAATTGGTGATGTCACTTCTGGTTTGCAGCAACAGCACTTCCTGTTTAATGGTGGTTGGTGGGTTGCAATCGGGTTGGGCATAAGGCAGTTGCAGGCCAGGGTCGGATAGCGGATCCAAGTGGGTAAATATGCAGGTTGAGGTTCAGGCTGTGGGTTCGGGTCTCAAAAATTGGTTCCGCACAGGCAGTGCTTGAATTGGGATCAAAAATGCAGAGGGATGGTATGTGCGGTGTGAAAAATGTTAAGCCACGCCCATAAACAAGCCACGCCCACCATCATAATAAGCCACACCCACCAATACTTTCTTGTTTCGACCACTTTAAAAAACATTTTGCTATTTCCATGTTTATTAACAACACAACAACTTAGTCCAACAGCAAACAACAGGTCACATTAACACTAACCTGGAAAACTTTTTATAATCAATGCCTTTATTTTTACATACATCCCTTTTTGGTTTAAATGTGACATGTTGATTGCTGTTGGACTGTGTTAGATTTACTAGTGCAGCATCACCACAGCTATTTGCAACTCAATAGTGATCCATTATGCTAGGAGTCACTGTAGAAATTTATCAGCTTTAACACCAGAAATGCTAGCAACCACAATAGAAAATGGATGTAATTAACCCAAGAAATGCCAATAATCACATTAATCACTAGGCATGCCAGAACTCATTGCAGTATATAACAAATAGAGGCATTAAGCCCTGACATGACAGAAATAAATGATGCAGAGAAGACACTAATAGGTAAAAAACTGGCACCCCGAGAACAGTATCATATACAATTAGCAACAGTGAATAGCCACACCCCACATACATTAAATTGTGCATAAAGGTGAGATACAGTGTGTATTATACTGTGACTGGAACCACAAGACAACACAAACAGCTGACACTAAATGAATCAAGCACATTTGCTATGAACAGAAGTCACCCAGTGCAAAGTTATTATACGTGCATATAAACATAAGTTTTGTAAAAGCAAGATACAGGTATGGGACCTGCTATCCAGAATGCTTGGAACCTGGGGTTTTCTGGATAACGGATCTTTCCATAATTTGGATCTTCATACCTTAAGTCTACTAGAAAATCATATAAACATGAAATAAACCCAATAGGCTGGTTTTGCCTCCAATAAGGATTAATTATATCTTAGTTGGGATCAAGTACAAGCGACTGTTTTATTATTACACAGAAAAGGGAAATATTTTTTTTAAAATTTGGATAAAATGGAGTATATGGGAGATGGCCATTTCGTAATTCTGAGCTTTCTGGATAACGGGTTTCTGGAGAAGGGATCCCATACCTGTACTACTAACCTTTTTTTTTCCCTGTTCTGCTTTTCTTTCTCTTTTATTTTCTTATACATCAGTTCATGATCCTGCTCCTCTACTATTTCTCTGTTTGTGTTTCTTTCTTCCACCATTTCTTAACTTTTTAACATATTGTTCTACCTCTTGCTGTTCTTTTGCTAGCAGCCTGGCACCCCACTTTTCTGTTTTTAAATTTTTGCCTGACAGGGGTTTTCTTTTACTATGTTCTTAAAATACTTTGCTACTTTTCTTTCCTGTATTTATCCTCTTTTCACAGCCATGAAATAAATATACACATACTTTACTATCCTAATCTTACCCCTGGAAATATAAATCTTTCCCCATAACCATCATCAGTGTGATCCCATTCTGCCACAGCACTCCCACTTTTGTTTAACTTCTTTAAACAGAGGCATACATCGTGTCCCACTCCCAGCATAAATCTTGTCTCAGCATAAAATAAAGGGCTTAACCTTGTCCTTAGAGGCATAAAGCTTGTCTCAGCATAAATCCGAACTTTATCTGTCTCAGTGCCCCGTGAATAACTTCTTTACAGAGCAGCCGGTAACAGTGCGCACATAGTGGGAGGATCGTCCAACTTCGGCGTCTGTACTTCTTATCTTGCGCATGCGCTGTACACGTCTCCCAATCGTCCAACTTGGGAGTCTGTACTTCTTATCTTGCGCATGCCCTGTACACGTCTCCCAATACAGCGCATGCGCAAGATAAGAAGTACAGACGCCCAAGTTGGACAATCCTCCTACTATGTGCGCACTGTTACCGGCTGCTCTGTAAAGAAGTTATTCACTGGGCACTGAGACAGATAAAGTTCGGATTTATGCTGAGACAAGCTTAAGCCTTTTTTTTATTAACAGTCCCTCCTTCCACCGCTCTGCCTGCTCTGGAGTCGCAAAAAAAAAAGCTCCGGTATTCTGAACAGTAGCATCCCGCCTGACAGGATGCTATTTAGTGGGGGGGGGGAAAAAGTAGCGGCATTCCATCCCGCCGCATCCCGCCCCAATTCCAGCACTGCAGGGAAGTGTGTTCTGATTTTGGTGGTCCCTTCCAAAAGAAGAAAAATACCTTGTCTAAACATAAGCATAACAGCCAGAATGCCCCAATCCTTCCATTTGACTGATCTGTAACCAAAAGGTTAGCCGGTCTATAGCCACCTATAGAGACAGTTAAGGGATCTATTATTTGGAACACGTAAGGCCACAATAATTTGTTGAGCCATGCTTAAAGGAGAAGAAAAGCTACTGAAGCAGTTTAATGCCAATAGATTAGCCACAATAGTGCAAGCTATAACACTATGGGGCAGATTTATCAAGGGTCGAATTTCGAAGTACAAAAAACGACGAAATTCGACCATCAAATTGAAAAACTTCGAATTCGAATTTGAAGTTTTTTCACCGAATTTGGCAATCCGACGATCAAATAAAAATCGCTCGAATCAAACGATTAAATCGTTTGAATCTTACGATACGAACTATTTTAGCATAAGATTGAAGGATTTTTATTCGATGTGTAAAGACTTAGCCTATGGGGACCTTCTACAAACTTTTTCTAACATAGCACTTCGGCAGGTTTAATTTGGCAGTATTGAAGTCGAAGCTTTTTTCAAGAGACAGTACTTTGATTATCGAATGATCAAATATTTGAACGATTTTTACTTCAAATCGAAGTCGAAGTAAATTCAAAGTCGTAGTATCCTATTCGATGTTTGAAGTATCCAAAATATTACTTTGAATTTCAAATTTTTTACTTCGAAAATTCCCTAGAATTCACTTGGACCCTTGATAAATCTGCCCCTATATTTACTCTGCAGAATGCTTTACCATACATGACTAAACAGCTCTAGAAGCTTGTTTGTTTAGGATAGCAGCAGCAATATTAGCTTGGTGTGACATCACTCCCTGCTCACTCATAGCTCTGGGCTCAAATTACAGCAGGGAGGGGAGGAGGGAGGGGGAGCAAACTGAGCATACTCAAGCCCTAGCCCTGGAGGTTTAAGGTTGCCATTGGGTAATCATAAATAGAAAATTGCCATCGTAAAAAAAAGGGGAGGCGCCCCCTGGGATCCTAGGATTCAGTGCCAAAAAAGAAACCAAAAAAAAAAATACGTAAGGTCACATGAGCCAATTAACAGACAGAGTTGTGTCTTTTGCTTCCACACTTCTTTCTGTTACAGTTAGAGCTGCAGTATTTCTGGTCAGGTGATCTCTGAGGCAGCAGAGAGAGCATCGCAAAATGGTGGTTCAAGGCAAGAGATGTAAAAGCACAATATTTACTTAAATATTTAGACCAGTTTATATAAATTAAATATGTAGACCAGTTTGGTGAGATTCTTTAAAGGAAAACTATACCCCCCAAACAATGTAGGTCTCTATAAAAAGATATTGCATAAAACAGCTCATATGTAAAATCCTGCTTCACGTAAATAAACCATTTTCATAATAATATATTTTTCTAGTAGTATGTGCCATTGGGTAATCATAAATAGAAAATTGGCATTTTAAAAAATAAGGGCCGCCACCTGGGAACGTAGGATTCACTGTACTCACAAACATACCAACAAACCATACATGTTAGGTCACATGAGCCAATTAACAGACAGAGTTGTGTCTTTTGCTTCCACACTTCTTCCTGTTACAGTTAGAGCTGCAGTATTTCTGGTCAGGTGATCTCTGAGGCAGCACACAGACCATCACGAAATGGTGGCTCAAGGCAAATGTAAAAGGGCAATATTTACTTAAATATATATTCCAGTTTGGTAAGATTCTTTAATATGCCACTTAATATGATATGAACGATCTGTTGCTTAAGTGTTCATTTTGGGGGTATAGTTTTCCTTTAATATACCACTTAAATTGATATAAACTGTTGCTTAAGTATTCATTTTGGGGGTATAGTTTTCCTTTATTCTATTAGTATAAGTAAACCTTTAAAATAACTGAATGTGAAATTGATGAGGATGCTATTCTAAGCACTTTTGCAATTTACATTCATTATTTATTTTCTTTTTTCCCCAAGGTATTAAGGGAAATATGTATCGTTAATGTGAATGAATTGTGTTACAACAGCACCACCTGCTGGTCATTTTCCGATCATTCTGACCACCAAGTAGTCAGAAAGTTGTCAGGAGAAAGAAAGAGGCTGTGCTGATGTTCTTCTGCTTGGGAAAGATTTGAGAAAGGTTTTTATTTTTTTCCTAAGCACAAGAACATCAGAGCAGCCTCTTTCTTTCTCCTGACAACTTCCTTGACTACTTGGTGGTCAGAACTGACAGAAACCGACCAGCAGGTGGCGCTGTTGTAAGAAAATTCATTCATATTAACAGTACATATTTCCCTTAATATCGTGGGGGAAAAAAGGAAATAAATACTGAATGTAAATTGCAAAAGTGCTTAGAATAGCACCCTCAACAATCTCACATTCATTTTAAAGGGTTACTTATCCTTTAATGAAACCTATAATTTTTTTTACAGATTTTACTTGTTCATATACATTCTTAAAATAGTACAATGTGTGTTAAAGGCAGTTGAGGAACCAGCTGAAATAAGGTATAGTTAGAGAAGTAGAGTAATTAACATTTAAGCCAACAGAAATGTTTGCACTGAAATGGAGACATAGCTGCACTAGCTTTCTCCCAATAAAGTAGCTTTCCAACATTTTAATACACAATGACATTACATGGGTGAGAGCAAGCCTAAAGTGGTCATTTATTCTCAGTATGAATAAATAATGAAAAAATAGGCGGATATCCATAGGTTTCACTTCTGTTTTTAAATAAACCCTGAGGGGCAGATTTATCAAGGGTCGAATTTCGAGGGTTAAAAACCCTCGAATTCGACCCTCGAAGTAAAATCCTTCGAATTCGAATATCGAGCCCAAATGCTTTGATCGAATACAAATCGTTCGAACGAACGATAAAATCCTTCGTACGATTTTAAGCGATCGATCAAAGGATTTTTATTCGATCAAAAAAAGCTTAGCGAAGTGCTGGGGAAGGTCCCCATAGGCTAACATTGCAGCTCGGTAGGTTTAAAGTGGCGAAGTATGAAGTATGCCTCTTTTTAAAGAGACAGTACTTTGACTATCGAAAGGTCGAACGATTTTTACTTTGAATCCGATCTAATCGAATGATTCGAACGATTCTATCGATTCTATCGGATTCAATCGAATTCGATTGAATTTGACCTATTCGATGGTTGAAGTATCCAAAAAAATACTTTGAAATTCAAATTTTTTTACATTCGAATTCTCTAGTCGAGCTTAGTAAATCTGCCCCTTAGTGTCCCTTTAAAGTGAACTATAATCAAAAAGTGTCTGAAAACAACATTAATGATTAGAACAATATTTATATATTTGACGTTTTTTTATGTAACAAAGTTTTTAAGTATCTTGAAACTTTTTACAGTTAAATGTAAGTCTACATTACACAAAAGCATTCTACATAAGTAATCGTGGGTATTTCAACTATTTTAATAACACAGCATTCAGCCCACATTAATCTGAAACCAAGGGTGTACACCACTAAAAAACAGAGTACTTAAAGAGCACGTAATATTAAAACCCAGTTACTTCAATCCTGTACACGTAAACACTTTTTTTTAAAACTCTGTAATTGTGTTCAGCCATTTTTAATCTGTCGTCTACTCAAAACCGCACCAGGTAAAGAATAGATTGGTTGATTAGGATTCTATTAAAATGCTGTCCCTGTATTTTGGAGTTTCTGAATAACAGGTTCCCGGATAATAGATCCCTTTTACATTTGTTGACAAGTTTTTATGTGATGTTGACACTGCTATGTGGTTGCCAGTGTCACAAATACTAGCACCCAGGCAGTAATCTTATTTACAGTCAATTATCAGTTGCAAGGATGATGCCACTCTACAATACACTAAAAGCTCATTTTAGATGAGCGTGTTCTTTGATATATCCGCAATAAGATAGCTAATTTTGTTACTCCTTTATTACCACTGTAGTCCAACAATATGTGGGACTGAAGTGACGTTGTGATGCATTCTTAAAGGGATACTGTCATGGGGAAAAAAAATCCATTTCTCAAAAGAGCAAACAGATTTTTTTATATTCAATTTTGAAATCTGACATGGGGCTAGACATATTGTCAATTTCCCAGCTGCCCCAAGTCATGTGACTTGTGCTCTGATAAACTTCAATCACTCTTTACTGCTGTACTGCAAGTTGGAGTGATATCTTCCCCCTCCCTTTTTCCCCCCAGCAGCCAAACAAAAGAACAATGGGAAGGTAACCAGATAACCGCTCCCTAACACAAGATAACAGCTGCCTGGTAGATCTAAGAACAGCACTCAATAGTAAAAACCCATGTCCCACTGAGACACATTCAGTTACATTGAGAAGGAAAAACAGCAGCCTGCCAGACAGCATTTCTCTCCTAAAGTGCAGGCACAAGTCACATGACTGGGGGCAGCAGGGAAATTGACAATATGTCTAGCCCCATGTCAGATTTCAAAATTGAATATAAAAAAATCTGTTTGCTCTTTTGAGAAATGGATTTCAGTTCATACTTCTGCTGGAGTAGCACTATTAACCGAAATGTTTTGAAAAAAACATGTTTTCCGATGACAGGATCCCTTTAAAAATCCTTGACTGAAACTTTACATGTGTATCTTTTACAGTTGATTCGAACAAGATGACACGGAACTAATGGACATTATAACTAAATAACCATGGTGAGGATATAATCTATTGTTATCTAAACATTGTTGAAACTGTATCATTAAACTACTGGAAGTATTATTGGTGTAGTCATTGAATAGATGGCAACATAGTATTCATTTGTTAAAGATTTGCTGGTGCATTTTTGTTTACTGGCCACAAGATGGAGCTGTAGACACACGTGGGGTTTATGGGTAATGATGTGCTTAAAAGTTGTTTTTTCTCACAATGTTTGTAACATGCACCAGATGAAGGACCAGTTGGGTCCCAAACATGTAGTGCGGTAATAAAACTACAAACTTTCAAAGACTATCCAGATTTTCTTTTTACTATATATATACTTTTAAACATTGTGTATTCTGTTCTTAAAGACCAACAATTCCTACAGTAAGGTTCTTGTATTCTTTTCAGAGTGGTAGAATTAGTGTTTTTTCACTTTACTTATTTATTTATACAAGCTAGAATCTCCATCTTACACAGCAACTCATTTTCCAATCTATATAATAAAAATTGAAGGTTGAATTTATGATCCGTGAAGAAAAAAAAATCTGAACAGTCTCAAAGAATGACGTTTGAGAATGTAGCGCGTTTTTTGTTTTTTAACCAAAGATCCCTACCTCCCATGTTTATTGCTCCGCGGACGCCCATATCACCCATTCTCATATCCTGTTCTCTCTGAAAATAAACAATTTTTATAGTCAACCTAAAATGAGTTTAAAAGAAGTTCAATCTGTTATTGATTTGAATGGAAGAAACATTAAGCAAGCAAAATAAGTTTTAGTGACAAATGCTAATACAGAAATAAATTATCTGAAATAAAGACCCTGATAAAAATTCCTGCAATGCATATAATCATAAATCAACTTAAGTATTATTGCATCAAAATGAAGTGCAATATGGTCAGTTTGTTGTTTGCACACACGCACAAAAATAAAGGGCACAATAGTGAACAGCAACTTTGTTGAAAGCAATCTACTTTAGGTGTGGCTGGTTCTCTGACCTACTTGCCAACATTCATTATCAGTAGTCCATACGTTTCTTAAAAGTGCAATCATTGTACAACCTGATATGAATAGTTGCTTAACATATCAGTTCAATAAATTATTAAAAACCTGTAAAAAAAAATTACAGAAAAATGAAATATGTTACAAACCTGTAAATAACATTATACGGTATTATTTACAAGAAAAAGTACAGCTCTTCATACATTTTATGCCAAAATATTGTCTTGAAAGACTTCAACTACTGATACCCAGCGAACTCATTTATACAACAGGAACCCCAACCTTTTTTACCCATGAGCCCCATTCAAATGTAAAAAAAGAGTTGAGCAAAACAAGAAAAGTTCCTGAGGGTGCCAATTATGGGCTGTGATTGACCACTGGTCCCGCTATGAGGACTGGCAGTCTATAGCAGGGTCTGTTTGGCAGAAAACCTTGTTTTTATGCTCCAAAATGTGCCTTCAAGCCATAAAATCAAAAATAAGCACCTGCGTTGAGGCCAATTTGAGCAACATCCAAGGGGATGGAGAGCAACTTGTTGCTAATGAGTCACTGTTTGGGGATCACTGTTCTAAAATGATATGCATGCACTAGTTATCAAATGTCAAATTCTGGTAAGAGACAGTAAAATATTATAAACATTCTTCAGCAGCGAACAAAACTTAAAATAGCCTTGAATGGGTAGCAGAATCACACAAGGTTCAGCAGCAATAAATACCTAGATATTCTGGAAAAACACAGAAGTGTACTTTATCTAACCTGCAAAGAATATAAACTACCAATAAATATTGGCAAAGTCTAAATAGATCTTCATTTTGCACTACACATTATACTGCATATTTGCTCACATTTAAATGTACTATGTATCATACACATTAGTTTTGTAAGCATAGGGGCAGATTTATCAAGGGTCGAAGTGAATTCGAATAGGATACTACGACTTCAAATTTTCTTCGAATTTGATTTGAAGTGAAAAAATCATTTGAATATTCGATAATCAAAGTACTGTCTCTTTAAAAAAAACTTCGACTTCAATAGTTCGCCAAATTAAACCTGCCGAAGTGCTATGTTAGCCTATGGGGACCTTCTAGACCATTTTTCTAAGTCTTTACACATCGAAGTAAAATTGTTCGATCGTACGCTAAAATCGTTCGATTCGAACGAACGATTTTACTTCGATCGTTCAATGGCCAAATTCTGTGAAAAATCCTTCGACTTCGATGTCGAAGTATTTTAATTCGATGGTCGAATTTCGAAGTATTTTTTACTTTGAAATTTGACCCTTGATAAATCTGCCCCATAGTGTAGGCAATGTATTTGATAGAAATGTTGGGCTTGCTAGAACACAAACCTACTGAGGCACTGTAGGAGATGTACACCTTTTGTTCTTGAGCAACGGCAATGCCTTATGTTGGCTTTATTATTATTACAAAAGTTGAAATATCCCACTCAATTTGGCTTTGGAGAAAACTGAAGTTGATTATCTTGCTGCATTTCCCACCATCCATTCTTCCTTTAAAATGGCTGATGTCGTCCAATGTGATTTTCTAACGTTCCTGACAGATATGTATCAGACATAGGTTGGGCATACATGGACCAATATGGCACTGACTTGGTATTAAACAAATTTTAAACCAGTGTATGGCCATAATTCGAATTCTGCCCAAACAGTTCTACTTTTGTTTCATATGGACACAGAACTTTTCAACCAGCTATCTTGCATGTGCTTTTTGCCCACAGTGGTATGGAAGAATTAAGACGGATGAGGCCTTTCTTAAAGGGGAACTATCGCGAAAATGAAAAATTTATATTTGCTTCATCATACTGAAATAAGAAACTTTCTAAATATAATCAATAAAAAATGCTGTACTGTTTCTGAAATAATCAAGTTTATATTTAATATTCCTCTCTCAGCATTTGTTTCTCTTCATTCTATCTTCATGCAGCAGTTGGGTGTCAGCTATTCATTGACAGTTAGATCCAATATATCTTATAGGGGGGCTCATTTTGCCTAGAAGATGTATTAGAACTAACTCTATTAAAATCACCAGACATCAAGGGGCCCATTCATTAAGTTCGAGTGAAGGAATAGAAGGAAAAAGCTTCAAATTTCGAAGTGTTTTTTTGGCTACTTCGACCATCGAATGGGCTACTTCGACCTTCGACTACGACTTCAAATGGGGGAAGGTCCCCATAGGCTTGGCTAACTTCTTTTGGTCGAAGGATAATCCTTCGATCGTTGGATTAAAATCCTTTGAATCATTCGATCGAACGATTATTCCTTTGATCGTTCAATCAAAGTATTTGCGCAAAATCCTTCGGCTTCGATATTCGAAGTCGAAGGATTTTCATTCCCCAGTCGAATATCGAGGGTTAATTAACCCTCGATATTCGACCCTTGATGAATTTGCCCCCAAGTCTCTCTACATGCAGGATTTGTGCAAAAGGCAGTTATTTTGTTTGTAGTGGAATCAGTTAAGTGAGCTCTAATACATCTGCTAGGAAAGGAGCCCCCCTATAAGATATATTGGATCTAACTGTCAATGAATATCTGACACCCAACTGCTGCATGAAGACAGAATGAAGAGAATCAGATGCTGAGAGAGTAATAGTGAAGATAAACTTGATTATTTCAGAAATGATGCAGAATATTTAATGGATTGTATTTATTTAAGTATGCTGAAGCTTATATTAATTTTCCATTTTCGCAATTGTTCCACTTTAAATAGTCAACACCTGGGTCCAGGCTCTATGGAGTGTGGAGATGGTGGATGGTAGGCTGTGCACGTGGGGAATAGGAGATAACGTATACATTTATGATGAGCTTTCATATAAATAGCATTAAATTATGGTGATGCTGTAGTTAGCATAACATTTCTTGCTACTCTGCCTGCAACATTGTATTACAATCAGCAGACAATATAGGTGCCACCTAAACAGTTGAATACAAAGTGTGCTTATAACAGTCATCACTGGTATGATTGACATTCTGCAATACTAACTGTATTATTTGTCTGCTTGTGGAGAGGGAAAAGACACGCAACTCATAAGAACATTCAAGAGAACAGAGAATGACCAGGTTAAAGTATTAAGCCAAGAGAAAAAAATTACTATACCACTACACCAAGCTTGAAAGACAAACAAGAAACAAGTGGCATAGACTGATTATTGTGTTGCTAATACTACAAAAACTGAGATTTATTTCTTGATAAAGCAAAGTTATCTTTGCAAATATATGTGCACCGTTCTGCTTAAGTAACAGTAAAAATGTCAGGAATATATGGAGAGATCTGTATGCTACAGTACACCATACTGCAAGTATAATTCAGTTGAACATGGGAAAATTATTAATAATCATTGTTTTGCTTTGGACATCTGCACACAGGTAATACTAACGTGTGATGGACTCCATGTCATAACAACCTGAAATATTTATGCAAAAAAAAAAAAGACCTTGTTGATGTGGTGTATTTTAAAATTATTTTATGCTGCTGTTTTCATCATCGATAATTCCATGGCAATTCAGCGTGCAGATCATTGTGAGGACAAAAAGTTCCAACTGTTTGAGGGATAAGACAATAAAATGATGCCAAAAGACATCTAAATTAACATCAAAATAATAAATGACCCATTACAGAATAGCAGTTTTCAGTACCAATGGTTTGGTATTGCCAAAATTGATCTTAAGTGGGAAACAAAGAGCTGCCTCGCCCCAAGAAGTACCTGCCTACAAGTTAATAGGATTCAACCACAAGTAAAATCTTTCACCTTTTTTACTAGTCTTTATCCGAGTAATATGCCATTGCAAATAATGGCCTCACTAACTTAAAAGGCAGGAAATTAACATAAAGGCACCCCAATATTAAATATTCGTTGCTGATGAAAACGTACATTAATTTCTAAAATTACAATTAATAATTGCAAGGAAGTGAATCATTTTTTCTATTTTTAAACCCCTTATTCAAGTACTGGTTTGTTCAGAGTAGTGCAGAGTGTCCGTATAAAAGCACTGTCAATATATATATATATTTATTATAAAATAAATGAAATCATAAAAAGTATTAATGTTACATTTATCACTGCAACACAAATTTGTTTTTGCCCAGGAACAAGTTATGAGTGTTTGATTTTAAATGTGCTACATTATGCAGAAATTATTTATTATGTTAATACGCACCACCCGCCATCTCACTGTAAACACAATAAAAAACGCATGCTACATGCAAAGAACGAAACAAATTGGCTCATTTTACTGATCATCCGAGTTGTTGCTCATTCCAGTGAATGCCATTCTTTACCAGCTCTGGGTTTTAGGCAAAAAATTTATGGGAAGACGAGACAACTGAAAATCAGGGGGGCAAAAGATTGTTTATAAAAGACCTCGACAGGTTGAAGGATTTTTTGCATCTTCGGGGTATGTTACATTTTGCAGGTTCCCCACAAAGAGACGTCAGCGCTGCGTGTAGCTCTTCTCGACAGGCTTCAGAAAGCTCTTGATGTCGATAGTGACCCTTTTTCCTCCTCAACATCCTCCATCTTGGAAGCAGGTCCGGACTGAGAATCAAAATAAGCCCTGGCATTTCAGGTACACAGAGGCCCAAACAGCCCCCGCCAGCCCACTAAATACTGACTTTCAATGGCACCTTATAGCAGCCCCTCTGGCATTTGCCAGAACCCACAGATTGCCAGTCCGGGCCAGCTTGGGAGGCATCAGAGACAGGTCCCCCTTGGTCAGCCTAAAACTGAGCTTGGTGCCTTTGCCAGACTGAAGCATCTGTTGCTGAGGCGATAACACCATTTCACCTCCGCCATTGTTCTTTTCTATGCGAACTTGCTTCAGGTTACGGTTAGCCATTCGCATCTCTCTGTTTTTCCGCGGCTGCCATAGCCGTGAGAAAGGCTGACGCATACTTCGTCACCGCAGTTTAAAATGGTGCCTGGAAAATTCACACAGCCAGGAATGTTTCAATAGGCGGCTCGCTGGCATCACCACAGATAAACCATATAAATACATTATGGGGGTTATGCCAGTGGCCCACCAGAAAACAGACAGAGGGCCCACTTTCCAAACTGTTATTCCTCCTTTTCTCACTCAACCTCTTTAGGGCTGAACTCCACATGAGTCTTTCGTCGGATTGTGTCAGAATAACATAATGCAGGCGACAAATCAGATGAAAATATAATGGGACTGAACAAAAAAACGCTCATATTGGGTTCATATCCAACAGTCGTGTCATGTTAAATGAAATGTAGTTTTTACCTGCGTACATTTGATTTGTCGCCTGCATTAAGTCGTTCCAACGAAATACGCCCATGGAGTTAAGCCCTTGTTCTCCTAGACTTTTATATTTACTTACTATATTCTGTTCTTCCAATATTGCTTTTTTTCCCATAAAGAAACAAGGAATGACCATGAAATTGGCTAAATATTTAGCAGCATTAGGGCCCACTAATCTCTATGATGTAGAGAGACAATTTGCAATTGGGTTTTAATTTTTTATTGTTTGCGGCAGCTCTCCAGTTTGCAGTTTGCGTAATCTGGTTGCTAGGGTCCAAATTACCCTAGTAACCATTCATTGATTTGAATAAGAGACTGGAATATGAATAGGAGAGGGACTGAATAGAAAGATGAGTAATTAAAAGTAGCAATAACTATAAATTTGGAGCTGTACAGAGCATTTGTTTTTAGATGGGGGTCAGTGACCCCCATTGAAAAGATTGAAAGAGTTAGAAGAAGAAGACAATTTATATAACTATTTAAAGTTATAACTATTTAAGTAACTAAAAAATGAAGACCAATTGAAAAGTTGCTTAGAATTAGCCATTCTATAACATGCTATAAATTAACTTAAAGGTGAACCACCCCTTTAGCTAAAGATTTGGGGGGTCAACATGGCACAAATTTAAAGGGCAAGTCAACCCCAAAATAAAATTTACCTAAGAAAGGAAAACATAATTCTAAACATAATGAATCTAATATACATTTATTACAAATGTTCAGAGCTATTTGTAAAAACAATTGTTATTGAACCAGGATTTGTTTATCAATGTTTATAACAATGTTGCAAAACTCTTAGTTCCCCTGCAAAGACAAGTCTGTTAATCAGCTGCTTTGTCTTACATGTATGTATGTATGTGTAGGGGCCCCTACGGGTTAAGGTGGCCATACACGGGCCGATAAAAGCTCCCGACAGACTGTGTCGGCAGCTTATTGGCCCGTGTATGGGGGCCCCTGACGGGCTTCCCCGATCAAGATCTGGCCGAAAGTCGGCCAGATCTCGATCGGATGGGTTTAAAAATCCCGTCGGATCGCGGCCGCATCTGTTCGTTGATGCGGTCCCGCGATCCGACCGCCCGTTTGAGAATGCTAGGATCCGATCGTTGGGCCCTAGGGCCCACGATCGGATCTGGCCGATATTGCCCACCTCAAGGTGGGCATATCGGAGGGAGATCCGCTCGTTTGGCGACCTCGCCAAACGAGCGGATCTATCCATGTATGGGGACCTTTAATCTGCCCTGCAGCTTTAAGGCCCGCACCCTTTTCTTAGTGTGATCTGCCCAGAGAGGTAATGACAACTTCATGCCGCACTGCTATATAGTGTGTGTAGGGAGTGGCCTCTTCCTCTTTGGCCTGTGGATGGTGATCCAGCTGGGTGTGCCCAGTGGAGCCTGTGTACAGCTAGGCCCAGAAAGGCCCATGTGCTTTGAAGAAGATGTCGGGACCAGGAAACCCCATGAACAAGGAATAGTTACACTAGGGGAGACTTGTCATAGTCTCTCTAGGAGAGAAAGGCAGAGAGGTGAGAGAGAAAGAGCAGCTGAAGCTCCAACAAGGATTTACAGTAAGGGAGTAGCTTCCCAGAGGCTCTGTGTGTTGCCTACAGTCAGGGACCTCAGTGAATAGGGACTGTAGGGTAGAGGCTGCTTCCTGACGACTTCCTAGAGGGAATGTGTGTGAATACTGCAATTGCCTCATGGTAGAGTCCTGCGCGGGACCCGTACCCTCAACCTGCAATCCGGACCCGCAACCCGCATTCTTACCCGCTTGGACCCGTTACCCGACCCTACCCGCAAGTACCTTATCCGCGACCCGCTGACCATCAAGAATCAGGAAGTGCTGTCATTGTAAACCGGAAGTGACATCATCAGAAGTAGACGTGATCAGGGGAAAAAGGAGTAAAACAGGAAGTGCTGTCATTGTAAACCGGAAGTGATGTCATCGGAAGTAGACATGACCAGAAGAAAGGAGTGAATATCGATATTGAGAAGACCCGCGCCTGACCCGCAACCGGCAGAACCGCCGACCCGCGGGTACACCCACACCTGGAACCTCTAAATGCAACCCTCAGGGTACTGCATGTTTTTGCGGGTAACCCGCGGTTACCCGACCCGCTGCAGAACTCTACCTCATGGAGGCCCTTCCTCATCGAAATGCCTAATGCCTGCAGCTCTGTGTGAGTTCTGTACTATTGCCTCATCTCCTGCGGAGTAACAAATCTGTGGTCACTTGCCTAGTGCATAGTTAATAAACCGTTCCTGTTTGTACCATAAGAACCTCCTGGCGCCCATCTTTTGTATGCTTTGTGTGCACAGTAGCCTGAGGGATGTAGTTGCACTACATGGTAGAGGGAACACTTCAACATGGCGAAGACCCTGACCCTGTTGTGTAAGTTGTATGTATTCAATGCTCTACACTGCTAGTGGGTATTTGGCTAAATACAGCCAAATAGGTGCTACATATGTACAGTATTTATTTGTAGTGCTGTTAAGGAGCTGCAACGCTGTACAGTGCATAAAAGTACAATATATATAAGAGTATACACGGGAAAGACAAATCACACAATAAATATAAACAGAATTCATATCAGGACAAAGAGCTTAAGTGCTATGTGGTAAAAGACACAGTGGGAAGGAGGTCCCTGCACCGTAGAGCTTACAGTCTACATTATATCAACAGTCTGAGCCATCAGGGCAGAGAATAGAAATGGACAGACACTGCTTTCAATAGCAATACATATACAAATAGCTGAAAAACTATAGAACATTTGTAATGAATGTATATTGCAAAGTTACTTATGTACTTTTGTTTCTTTTATTAAAACAATAATTTTTTGAGTTGACATTCACTTTAAACCTTTTCAATGCCACAATTAAGAGCATGTTCCTTAAATGCAATGGGTTACATTTGAGTTTGTTGTTTAACTTGTCTTTAGTAAAGGGATCAGTACCTTTGGCAATGGAGAGAAACGAACAACAGAAAAAAGAAGCAAAATATAGTATTTCAAAAAAGGTTCATTTAAACACTGCGTGTTGTCATGGGAAATTGGTGATGTTTTATATTACTTTTCCCTTTAAATTCGGATTTGTTTTTCCAATTATAATAAAAATCGTGTGTGGTTGCCCTTTAAAGTGACCGTTAGATTCTTTCAGCATGCATGTGTGATTTTTTTGCAGATCCTTCCACCGAAACTGGCTGAAATGCCTACTTACAAGACGGTAGTTTTAAGCTTGCACGTAATATTATCTGTGCTGCTCTCTTCCTCCGTCACTCCATATGGTTACACATATAAAACAAATGCTTACTGTATATGCAGGCTTATATGCAGGCTCAGATGCCTCTGAGGAAGCTGATTGGACCAGTGAAACGCGTCAGGCAGTGGGGACAAAACGGCAATCTGCAGGAAAGAGCCACGAGGGAGAAGGGGAAGCTGGCATTACTCCTATCCCGGATCCAACTGGGCAACCTGAATTCTATGAATGATTTTAATGAAAGAAATGTGAGTGCAAAATTTGATCTTTAAAAAAAGTTTTATTAAAGCAAATTACACTATATACTGTATATACTCGAGTATAAGCCGAGTTTTTCAGCATCCAAAATGTTCTGAAAAAGTCTACCTCGGCTTATACTCGAGTCAGCTGAGATTGCAGTCACTTTTAATCATTCCTATACCAACAGTGCACCCTCTGTTGGTTATATGAAAGAATAACAGTGCGCCCTCTGTTGGTTATATGAAAGAATAACAGTGACTGCAATATCACACAGCACCATCTGTTGGTTATATGAAAGAATAACAGTGACTGCAATATCACACAGCGCCATCTGTTGGTTATATGAAAGAATAACAGTGCGCCCTCTGTTGGTTATATGAAAGATTAACAGTGACTGCAATATCACACAGCGCCCTCTGTTGGTTATATGAAAGATTAACAGTGACTGCAATATCACACAGCGCCATCTGTTGGTTATATGAAAGAATAACAGTGCGCCCTCTGTTGGTTATATGAAAGATTAAAAGTGACTGCAATATCACACAGCACCCTCTGTTGGTTATATGAAAGAATAACAGTGACTGCAATATCACACAGTGCCCTCTGTTGGTTATATGAAAGAATATCAGTGACTGCAATAACACACAGCGCCCTCTGTTAGTTATATGAAGGATTAACAGTGATGGCAATATCACACAGCACCCTCTGTTGGTTATATGAAAGATTAACAGTGATGGCAATATCACACAGCACCCTCTGCACATGGTAGTGGGACAGTGGGACAATGCACACAGTAATCCGTTTGGCAATTCTCTGTCACCATCAAAGAAGTCCGGTTGAATGCAGGGGGGGTCGCTTTGGCGGAATGTGCGGTGCTGGGAGACAGGGCTGTAGTTGTGTCTAGGCTTATACTCGAGTCAATAAGTTTTCCCAGTTTTCGTAGGTAAAATTAGGTACCACGGCTTATACTCGGTCGGCTTATACTCGAGTATATACGGTAAGCCTTTGTTTTATATGTGTAACCATATGGAGTGACGGAGGAAGAGAGCGGCACAGATAATATTACGTGCAATCTTAATACTACCGTCTTGTAAGTAGGCATTTCAGCCAGTTTCGGTGGAAGGATCTGCAAAAATTCACATATACATGCTTTAAACGGCAACAACACAAGTTTTTATTACAATTGGAAAAACAAATCGGAATTTAAAGGGGAAAGTAATATAACACATCACCAATTTCCCATGACAACAAGCGGTGTTTAAATGAACCTTTTTTCCTTTTTTGAAAATACTACACTATATTTTGCTTCTTTTTTCTGTTGTTTGTTTTTCTCTGTTGCCAAAGGCGCTGATCCAATTTTATAAACATATGAAGCAATTCTGCAGTTGAGAGACTGAAGTAGGATCGGCAGGAGTAAACGGGACTAAAAGGACTATTTTTTCTATTTATTTGTATTTTATTTCTTTAATAAAGGGTATTGCTTTTTTGATAAAAAAAAAAAAAAGCACTGCATGTTCCTGTCCATTTTCTTGATTTATGCAGATCATGCATTTTGTGGCCAGTCATTATGTAGCCCGTTTGATGGGCAACAATGCAAAAAAACACCATAAATCTCCCTCTCTTTCAGTGTCAAGAGGCTTCTTCACCAGTGATTATACACAAACAAGAAAGTCCACCTGGATTTTTTAGACTAGGAAGCATTTTGACCGGTCTTCCTACATTGACTTATTTAAAGTAACACGCACAATTTC
This sequence comes from Xenopus laevis, assembly GCF_017654675.1. Classification (NCBI taxonomy): domain Eukaryota; kingdom Metazoa; phylum Chordata; class Amphibia; order Anura; family Pipidae; genus Xenopus; species Xenopus laevis. The sequence goes on along the minus strand of NC_054374.1, from coordinate 150,362,084 downwards.
ATATATCTGCAAAGTGCAGCATTTAAAGGGGCTGTTCACCTTTAAATTAACTTTTAGTAATATGTAGAGAGATATGAGACAATTTGCAATTGGTTTTAATTTTTTATTATTTGTGGTTTTTGAGTTATTTAACTTTTTATTCTGCAGCACTCCAGTTTGCAGTTTCAGCAATCTGGTTACTAGGGAATAAATGACCCTATGCATTGAATTGAATAAGAGACTGGAATATGAATAGGAGGCCTGAATAGAAAGAGGAGTAAAAAGTAGCAATAACAATACATTTGTAGCCTTAAAGGGCATGTAAAGGCAAAAAAAATAAAATCCAATTTTTACTTTCTTTAATGAAAAAGAAACCTATCTCCAATATAATTTAATTAAAAAATGTGTACCCTTTTTATAAGAAACCTGACTGTATGCAGTGAAATTCTCCCTTCATTTACTGCTGTGGATAGGAATTGTTAGACGGTCCCTAACTGCTGAGCAGGGAAACAATCATACTTTTGAAAAGCAGGGGGAGCCCCCGCATTACTTCCCAGCCATGCAGAACTCAAGCAGCTTTGTTTATGACGATCCCTAAGCAGCCCAGACCACACTGAGCATGTGCACAGTCTTAGTCTTGCAAAGATGTTTAACAAAGTTACAAGATGATGACCCCCTGTAGCCAACTTTGAAAGCATAAATTGTTTGTTTGATTAGGCTTGTGGTGCCGTAAGTTCATGTTTATATTTAGTATACAAAATACAGCATTTCTAGCCTTATTCTATTTTAGACTTTACATGCCCTTTAAAGAGCATTTGCAATTTACATGGGGTCAGTGACCCCCATTTGAAAGCCTGGAAGTGTCCGAAGAAGAAGGCAAATATTTAAAAACCTATAAAAAATAAATAATGAAGACGAACTGTAAGGTTGGGCCATTCTATAACATACTAAAAGTTAACTCAAAGGAGAACCACCCCTTTAATAACAGTGGTACCAGCAATATATTTCACACTGACCACCATATCACATGTCACCGTGATTCTACATGGAATAATACTTTTGCCTCATCATTTTATGACACAGTGACCACGTTGTAAATGTGCAATATGTCTTTAATAGGCCATCTGGCAGTGTATTATGGGCAGAGCAGGGAAGAGGGCTGAAAGTAGATGGGGTCAACAAAGGAAGCATGTGTGACAGTCTATGTGGAATGGAGCAGGGGAGAAGTCTGAGAGCAGAGAGAAGTGAAAGCACACTTAACAGTATGGTGGTTATTTATTAAAGTACGAATGCGAAAAAACTTGAAAAATTGGAGTTTATGTTAATATAAAATCCTAATTTTTAGTGTAAAAAAAACCTCAAACTTTTCGAGATTTATTATACCCCGAGGATGAAAAAAGTCAGAATCCGAAAATCCGGCATCTCAGACATACCGAGGTTGTACAGGTATGGGATCCGTTGCCTGGAAACCCATTTTCCAGAAAGCTCAGAATTATGGAAAGACTCCATAGTCTCCATTATAATACAAATAATCCAAATTTTTAAAAATGATTTCCATTTTCTCTGTTATAATAAGACAGTACTTTGTACTTGATCCCAACTAAGATATAATTAATCCTTATTGAAAGAAAAACCAACCTATTGGGTTTATATAATGTTTACATGATTTTATAGTAGATGAAGATCCGTTATCCGGAATACCCCAGGTTCCAAGCATTCTGGATAACAGGTCCCATACATGTATATAAGTCAATATATAGCCTATTTGGAATTTTTTGTGGTCTGCACTGGAATTAACCCGAAAATCCTACTATTTGGGACTTTTCGGGCAAAAAACTGATAAATTTGAGCTTTTCTTTGTGGAGAAAATAAATATTTCCTTTATCCCTTAACTATTCAGAGAATAGTTACCAATCAGGTTTTCTCAGAACTTCATCTCCAATATAATTTGATTCATATTAATGTGGAAGATGCATGAAAGACATTTTTGGCACTTGCTATGGACATATTGAGTATTTGGTCATGCCATTTAGACTCTGCAATGCTCCTGTTACTTTTCAACATTTTATAAAATATATGTTTTGAGACTTTTTTGACTACTATCTCATTATTTATCTTAATTATATTTGGGTATTTTTCTCCTCTTTTATTATAGAACATTGAAAATTATATGAAGACAGTGTCGGACTGGCCAACAGGGCTACCAGGAAAACTCCCGGTGGGCCCAGGTGTCAGTCGGCCCTCATGCTGCTAAACATTTGGCATATTCGATGGTCACTAAGAAACAAATTTGAGTCAGCTCAAATTCCCCAACTTTATGTAGAAATAGGTGCACATTCCATCAGTGGTCCATCCTCCACCAAGATCAGCAATATAGAGATTCTTTGTACAGCACCACGTTATTTAAAAATGCCTTTATTCAAACTTCCATGGCAGAACCCAGTCAGCAACATTTCAGGCCTTAATATGGCTTTTTATCAAGCTCTTGGTCATTTTTTATTTCTATGAGAACAAAAAGGCTAAATAGATGGAATAATAGATTATAGTATGTAAAGAAAAGAGACTAGGAGAATAGAGGTTGAGGGAGGAGAGGAAGAATAATAGTCCTGAGAGTGGGCCCCTGGTCTAAGGTTATTTTGGTGGGCCACTGGTGTCCCAGTCTGACATTGCATGAAGAAAGTCTTCATTGGATTATGGACTCATTATCTATATGACAAATTCAAAAAATGCAGGTTTTGAGATTTCTGATTTTGTCTTTTCCACTAATAGCATTTCCATTGATTTAAGCAAAATGTATGCCATTGCAAACGTGGGCTCATGTGTAGGGCAATATAACAAGTCTATTTTCTTTATTAAGGTTCCCTGGGCTTGTGTAATGTAATGCATTTGCTGCAACATATGCGTCCATTCAACTTTAACTTCCTGCCGTATGCAAATTAGCCAACGGTAGCGCAACTTTGCTTTGCTTGCAGAAGTAACACTAGTACAACTTTGCCAGCGTTCGTCACCCTGGACGTAACTTCGCATGTTAGTGAATTAGCGTTGTCTGGGTGAATTTACACCTGGCAAAGTGTTGCGATGTGAGCGAAGCGGACGCTAGCGCAAATTCGGCGCTTAGTGAGTGAATCTGCCCCATACAGTCTGCTGCAGGGGTATTTTAATAAGTAAACAACCTCTTTGGATGTACAGGTGGCATAAAATTGCATGGTTCTATAAATATTCCAATGCTGCATTCCAGTTGTATTTCACACATATTATAAAATTCATTTTTGATATGCTCTATATTATGAAAAATAGGTCATTATTTAATTTCTAGTTATATATAGTCATTTATCTTATTACAGAAGTTGAATTGCACTAAATATCAGGTAAATGCAGATATATTAAAACACAGTTTTTGAAGGTTATCTACAATTTCACCACTGAAAATGTATTAAAATGAAAGAGGGAAAAATATTACAAAACTGACATCTGTTTCTTGAGGTTAGAAGAATGGAGGACTTATAAGAACAGACAAGCTGTGGGAACTGGAACTATTATACTTTTAAAGAATGTACCCAAACTGTACTTCATTATAAAACAATTGCACATATTTGTTAGATGTGTAAAAGCTTGACTTGCCCGCTCTAGATCTGCAAACTTTTAAAACATATCAGTGGGTGGATCAAGGCAAACACAGAAAAAAAAGCCTGGTTGTTTGACCTAATAAATTACATTTTTTACTTTACTTTTACTATTCTGAATTATGAACATAGACATTTTCTGTGCACTACAACATCTTTTGTTGTGCATTGGTGTCAAGAGGTACACACAGGCCTGCCAGCATCTCCAGTTCCAAAAAGTATTGGAACTTATTCACAACTAAAACATGGAACTTGCATACTGAAAACTAAAAAGTTACCAGCCAGGTGTGCTGTGCCAATGAGGTGAGTTTAGGGCATGCCTATAATTACGTGTGAATGTTGTATGAATAAGTAAAAAAATAATAAGTAAAACAAATGTGTTGCTTCACTCTTTAACCCTTTAAGTGCCAGCAGAATTTCACATTTTGGTTACGCGAAATGCCAGCCGTTTTTGAAACATTTTGTGCTCTCTCACTTTAGGGGCATTTTCTGAGGGGAAACCTATAGTTTACCTAGGAAAACTATACATTGTTTTTTTCGGTAGAAACTGAGCTTTCTAAATCTGCCTGAGTTTTCATGTATTTCCACCTGTGCAAAAAAATTTATAGTGCTAAATACCAAAAAAAAATGAAAAATTACCATTTTTCATCGTATATCAATTTATACCAGAAAAATATTTCATTTTACGGATGAAAATCCAACTGATTTGGAAAGCCTTATGTCTCTCGAACGTGCCAATACCAGATATGTATAGTTTTAGGGAGATTTAGGACTTCTGTACCTCAAAAACTCCCGGCAGTATATTGCCGAATTTTGAAAGCACTAAGGCAGAAAACGGCATGCTTTAGATTCCAAGGCAAAAACTCCTGAAACCGTAGGTTTACCCCAGAAAATACGTTTACCCATACATTTTTGAAAAGTACACATTCTGCCGATTACAAAATGGGTAACTATGTCTCTCTACTCCCAACTACCAAACATAAAAGCTTGTCTGAACATAGCGGTTTTTCAAAAAAAAATTCAAAATTCTGAAAAATCATTTCAAAGGTTTTATTTTGCTGCTCCGCATATCCCAAACTATATTAGGTACCAAGAAAAAGCACCTGAAATATGATTGCCAGGGGTCCACTGAACAGTTTGATACCCATTATGCATAGGATTACCAAAGTATCTGGCATTTAGAGACACCAATATGAAGTTAGCACATCCAAATTGATCAGGACTTTACTTCAGCTACTGAGAAATCAACACATTGACTGCATTTTTTGTGGGGTAAAAACACAGAAATATATGTTTACCCCCCAAACCCATATATTTTTGGAAAGTACACATTCTACCGAATCTAAAATGGGTACCCATGCCTTTCTGCTCCAAACTACTGAGTCGCAAGGCTTTCCCAAAATTGTCGGTTTTGGTGAAATATGTGAAAATTGCCTCAAACCTTCAACTTCCCAGCACCATATCACCCATGTATCATTATGCACTAAGAAAAAGCACCCTAAATATGATTGCCATGGTTCCTCTGAACATTTTGGTGGCCATTGTTCATAGGTTTACCAAAGTATCTGGCATTTAGAGGCCCCAAAATGAAGTTAGCGCATACAAACAGTCCCGTGGGTAACTTCAGCTAATGAAAAATCAACACATTGACTGCATTTTTGTGGGGTAAAAACACAGAAATATATGTTTACCCCCAAAACCCATATATTTTTGGAAAGTACACATTCTACCGAATCTAAAATGGGTACCCATGCCTTTCTGCTCCAAACTACTGAGTCATAAGGCTTTCCCACAATTGTCGGTTTTGGTGAAATATGTGAAAATTGCCTCAAACCTTCAACTTCTCAGCACCATATCACCCATGTATCGTTATGCACCAAGAAAAAGCACCCTAAATATGATTGCCAGGGTTCCTCCAAACAGTTTGGTGGCCATTGTTCATAGGTTTACCAAAGTATCTGGCATTTAGAGGCCCCAAAATGAAGTTAGCGCATACAAACAGTCCCGTGGGTAACTTCAGATAATGAAAAATCAACACATTGAATGCATTTTTGTGGGGTAAAAACACAGAAATATATGTTTACCCCCAAAACCCATATATTTTTGGAAAGTACACATTCTACTGAATCTAAAATGGGTACCCATGCCTTTCTGCTCCAAACTACTGAGTCGCAAGGCTTTCCCACAATTGTCGGTTTTGGTGAAATATCTGAAAATTGCCTCAAAGCTTCAACTTCTCAGTACCATATCACCCATGTATCGTTACGCACCAAGAAAAAGCACCCTAAATATGATTGCCAGGGTTCCTCCAAACAGTTTGGTGGCCATTGTTCATAGGTTTACCAAAGTATCTGGCATTTAGAGGCCCCAAAATGAAGTTAGCGCATACAAACAGTCCCGTGGGTAACTTCAGCTAATGAAAAATCAACACATTGACTGCATTTTTGTGGGGTAAAAACACAGAAATATATGTTTACCCCCCAAACCCATATATTTTTGGAAAGTACACATTCTACCGAATCTAAAATGGGTACCCATGCCTTTCTGCTCCAAACTACTGAGTCGCAAGGCTTTCCCACAATTGTCGGTTTTGGTGAAATATCTGAAAATTACCTCAAAGCTTCAACTTCTCAGCACCATATCACCCATGTATCGTTACGCACCAAGAAAAAGCACCCTAAATATGATTGCCAGGGTTCCTCCAAACAGTTTGGTGGCCATTGTTCATAGGTTTACCAAAGTATCTGGCATTTAGAGGCCTCAAAATGAAGTTAGCGCAGACAAATAGTCCTGTAGGTAACTTCATCTAATGAGAAATCAACACATTGACTGCATTTTTGTGGGGTAAAAACACAGAAATATATGTTTACCCCCCAAACCCATATATTTTTGGAAAGTACACATTCTACTGAATCTAAAATGGGTACCCATGCCTTTCTGTTCCAAACTACTGAGTCGCAAGGCTTTCCCAAAGTTGTCGGTTTTGGTGAAATATCTGAAAATTGCCTCAATGCTTCAACTTTCCAGCATCATATCGCCCATGTATCATTACGTATCACAAAAAAGCACCCAAATTGTGATTGCCAGGGGTCCTCCAAACAGTTTGGTGCCCACTGTGCATAGGTTTACCAAAGTATATGGCATTTAGAGGCCCCAAAATGAAGTTAGCACATACAAATTGTCCTGTGGGTAACTACAGCTAATGAAAAATCAGCACATTGTCTGCATTTTTGTGGGGTAAAAACACAGAAATATATGTTTACCCCCCAAACCCATACATTTTTGGAAAGTACACATTCTACAGAATCTAAAATGGGTACCCATGCTTTTCTGCTTCAAACTACTGAGTCGCAAGGCTTTGCCAAATTTGGCGGTTTTGGTGAAATATCTGAAAATTGCCTCAAAGCTTCAACTTTCCAGCATCGTATTGTCCATGTATCATTACCAGCATAAAGCATCCTAAATATAAACATACGGGTCTACTAAATAGTTTGATGCCCAATGTGCATAGATATACCAAACTATGTGGCGCACAGAGACCCCCAAATGACAATATGTATAGACATTTTCACGGCTGACGCGCTGGCTGCTGCAACATAACCACCCGGTGTGTGTATTATGCGACATTAGACCACCTAACAGTACAGAGACCCCAGAAAACCATATATTTTCAGAAAGTACACATTCTGACGAATCCAATATGGGTAAATAAGTGTTTCTACTACAAACTGCCAAACTGCAAAGCAATGCTGAACATAACGGTTTTTATCAAATTTCTGAAAATCGTCACAAAGCTTGAATTTTACCCCATTATATGCCCCACATTTCGTAACTTATCAGCATAAAACATCCTAAATATGAACGCCAGGGGTCTACTGAACACTTTGATGCCCAATATGCATAGATATACCAAACTATGTGGCGCACAGAGACCCCCAAATGACAATAGTGTATATACATTTTCATGGCTGACGCGCTGGCTGCTGCAATATAAGCACCTGGTGTGTGTATTATGCGACATTAGACCCCCCTAACAGTACAGAGACCCCAGAAAACCATATATTTTCAGAAAGTACACATTCTGACGAATCCAATATGGGTAAATAAGTGTTTCTACTACAAACTGCCAAACTGCAAAGCAATGCTGAACATAACGGTTTTTATCAAATTTCTGAAAATCGTCACAAAGCTTGAATTTTACCCCATTATATGCTCCACGTTTCGTAACGTATCAGCATAAAACATCCTAAATATGAACGCCAGGGGTCTACTAAATAGTTTGATGCCCAATGTGCATAGATATACCAAACTATGTGGCGCACAGAGACCCCCAAATGACAATAGGGTATAAACATTTTCACGGCTGACGCGCTGGCTGCTGCAATATAAGCACCTGGTGTGTGTATTATGCGATATTAGACCCCCCTAACAGTACAGAGACCCCAGAAAACCATATATTTTCAGAAAGTACACATTCTGACGAATCCAATATGGGTAAATAAGTGTTTCTAGTACAAACTGCCAAACTGCAAAGCAATGCTGAACATAACGGTTTTTATCAAATTTCTGAAAATCGTCACAAAGCTTGAATTTTACCCCATTATATGCTCCACGTTTCGTAACGTATCAGCATAAAACATCCTAAATATGAACGCCAGAGGTCTACTGAACACTTTGATGCTCAATATGCATAGATATACCAAACTATGTGGCGCACAGAGACCACCAAATGACAATAGTGTATATACATTTTCACAGCTGACGCGCTGGCTGCTGCAATATAAGCGCCTGGTGTGTGTATTATGCAACATTAGACCCCCCTAACAGTACAGAGACCCCAGAAAACCAGATATTTTCAGAAAGTACACATTCTGACGAATCCAATATGTGTAAATAAGTGTTTCTACTACAAACTGCCAAACTGCAAAGCAATGCTGAACATAACGGTTTTTATCAAATTTCTGAAAATTGTCACAAAGCTTGAATTTTACCCCATTATATGCCCCACATTTCGTAACGTATCAGCATAAAACATCCTAAATATGAACGCCAGGGGTCTACTGAACACTTTGATGCCCAATATGCATAGATATACCAAACTATGTGGCGCACAGAGACCCCCAAATGGATATATAGTAGATAAAATTTACAAGGCAAAACAAAATAAGGCAGTAAAGAGTGAAATGAAAAAAAATCCAATAAAACCACAAAAATCAATGTTTTTTTTCCATAATAGTGTTATCGGGCATCAGAATCACAGTTTGAATATTTTAGCTGGGCCAAACAGGTTATACGGCTAGAAACAAGTGAACACAACATATGCAGAGCTGAAAATGCAATAAAATGGCTAAAAATTCAATAAAATGGCTAAAAATGCACCAAAATACCCAAAATTGCAATATAATCACCGAAATAACATACAAAAGATATTGCACAGTACGGTTAGAAAAATACGCTATTCGTAATGGCAATAAAACATTTTTTTCAGCAAAAAAAAGAGACGATGCGATAAGAAAAAAAAAAAAAAAGCCACAATGCCATGTATGTGCGTGTGCGTGTGTACAAATGGTAAATTACATGTTATGTGCGCGTGTGTGCGTGTGCACGTGTGTGTAAGTGCAGTGAGTGTAAGTGACCCCCCCAATCCCCAAAAATGTATGTGTAAGTGTGTGTAAGTGTGAATCTAAGTGTGTATTACTGTAATAAGTGTGTGTTGGTGTGTTTGTGTGTGTAATTGTTGCACTAACCTGAAAAAGTCGCTGAAGACTGTTGCACACGATGTGGAGGGGTCCCAGGAAGACATCTGCGACGATCTGCGTGTCTCTGTGCTGTGGGGGCGGAGCTGGATGGCGCAGTGCAGGCTGCAGCAGCAGGACACGTAAGGAACACGTGCCTGCTGCTGTTTTTGGGCCCCTGGGCGATCGCGCCCCAGGGGCCACTCGATCCCCTGCTCTGCTCGTTGCCTAGGGGCAGGGGATCGAAGCGGAACGGAGCGAGCGGCTCTAACAGCCGCTCCTCCGCTCCAGAACCCGGAAGTGCTGCAGAACGTAGAATCTACGTTCTGTGGCATTTCAAGTTACTTTTCCACAGAACGTAGATTCTACGTTCTGATGCCCAATATGCATAGATATACCAAACTATGTAGATATAGATATACCAAACGTAGATTCTACGTTCTGATGCCCAATATGCATAGATATACCAAACTATGTGGCACTTAAAGGGTTAAAATTAGAGGTTGAGGGGTTTGAGCACATCCAACCTTCTTTTGCAAATATATCCAAATAAACAGTACCCTGTACTTGGTCCAAATTAAGATGTAATTAATCCAAACTAAGGTATAATTATTGGAATCAAAACCAGCCTATTGGCTTTATTTAATGTACAGTATACATTATTATACACTATTAGTAGACTAGGGGTTATGTATCAAAATCCGAATTCTTCTGATTTTTTGAAGAAAGATTTTTTTTGACCAAACTGGAATCCACGATTTGCCCTTATCGATCATTAAAAAAAAAAACTCAAAAAAAAAAATCAGATGAGAGAAATCACGACTTTTTCGGATTGTTGCGAGAAAAACACGAATGTTTGAGTTTTCGTGGAAAAGCCACCATCAAACCCCAAAAACTCTGAACATTTGGGGCACATTTTCTTAGGGTCGAATATCGAGGGTTAATTAACCCTCGATATTCGACCGTCTATGTAAAATCCTTCGACTTCGAATATCCGCATTTAGTACGATTGAACGATCGAAGGAAAAATCCTTCAAATCGAACGATTCGAATGATTTTAATCCATCGATCGAATGATTTTCCTTCGATAAAAAAAAAGCTAGGAAAGCCTATGGGGACCATTGATGCTCGGTAGGTTTTAGGTGGTGAAGTAGGTGGTCGAAGTTTTTTTAAAAGAGACAGTACTTCGACTATCGAATGGTCGAATAGTCGAACGTTTTTTAGTTTGAATCGTTTGATTCAAAGTCGTAGTCAAAGGTCGAAGTAGCCAATTCGATGGTCAAAGTAGCCAAAAAAATACTTTGAAATTCCTTCACTCGAGCTAAGTAAATGTGCCCCATAGTGAGGGTTAAAACATCTTTAAATGGTTAAGGGGCCATCTGCCATTGACTTTTACATGAATTCAGAAGGTTTCAGATGGAGTATTTTCAGATTTGGACTTGGAACTGATTTGAGGCATAATAAATCACGCAACTGCAACTTTTTTGGTTTTCCAGTGTCAAATTGGATGCTGCAAAAAAAATTGCATCTTAATAAATAACCCCCTTAATGTATAGATTAAGGAAATATCTGTTATCCGGAAAACCCCAGGTCCTGATCATTCTGAAAAACAGGTCCAATACTTGTATGTAGTATTGGGTTTTGGGCAGTTTTGTCGCTGCCATTCCAATCTGGTTATGAGATACAAAAAAAGGTCTTTGTTTATACAGGTTATGGTTTGAAGAAGACCCAAAAGATGTTGTGGATTTAGGAAAAAGATCTTTTTTTCAATAAGTGGCCCTTGCTAATAATTACTGAATGCAATTAAACCACAAAGATCACCAAGCACATAGTCATCCATGCCATAAATAATTTAGAGGCAAGTTACCATTTATGCACCAGAACTAAACACATTATTATTATTTTACTGACAGTGAAAAAATAATGCAGATGCTAGTGGCTTAATTTGCCCTTTCATTTATTTAAATATGGTGACTGTGCTGGCGGGAGATGCTGAACTTTGTTTTCATGGCCCTCAGAACAAGTCCGAAAATATCTAGCTGTGTGCCTGTGAGCATTTAAATGCAACCCACGCTGGACACAGTTAGACTCATTTTCTAAAGCTGGATGATTTTAGCCGCTAAACATAGCTAATAACTGATTGCTATTGGATACTGGCCAGATGCACGTCTGAAATGAACCTGAGTGTGTGCACCATTACTGCACCTGGTTACAGATATTAGTACATTTATTTAAAATAATGCAGTGCAAAAAGTGTCACCTCTAGGTACTTTTTACACATGATTTTTTATTGTATATTTCTCAAGAGTGTCACTTTATGTTAATTTTTCTTTCTATTTCTGAAATATTTAACACTCTACATTTTTTTTTATTCTTCTTTTGTATTTATTTCTTGTTTAAGTTTAAGAGGTCAGTGTAAAAATGTATGGGTCTTTTTTATCATGCTGTCTAAAAAGTCGAGTGAAATATTACCTGTGAAGTTGCCCATAGCAACCAATCAGCAATTAGATTTCAACAGTTAGAAAACAAAAGCAAAGATCTGATTGGTTGTTATGAGGAACAGCACCGGTAATGTTTCACTCCACTTTTTACACAGCATGATAAATAGATCCTGTAGTTTCAGTATTGCCTAATCTGTGTTCATTTTCACCTCCCTTAACATTATTTGAACATGGCCAGCTACAAACCTACATACAGTATATCCATAGCTGGAATTAGGGTTAGGCAAGGAGGGTAGCAACTGGTTGGCGGGAATGAGAACTGTGGTGTAACAATCTCATTAATGGGAACCTTGTGAGGTGAACAGTACCTTTGGATGCACAGGTGAACCCTGTGGTTTCCAGTTTTCACCGACGCCCTTTTGGGGTCCCAGGCTTTCTGCTGCGGAATCCAACAGGAAGTGCGTAGCCAAAAGCGTGGTTCCCGGCAGGGATGAAGAAAAAAATCGTAGTCAGAGTTCAAGGCTGGCCGCAGAATTTGTAGTCAAACAATTAGGCAAGGATCAAAAACCAGGAAGACAGAATGCAGAATAACACTTGAGCGGGAACAGATAAACTGAAGCCTAGCTTGGGCAAACACTAGATGGCGATCAGGACTTTTAAAAAGAAGATTGTCGCCAAGATTTTTTGAATTTGGCGCTCCAGAGTGACGTCATGACGCCGGTGTAAAGACGCCCAGCGTCAAGGATCAATCCGGAAGTGCGTGCCTGTGCACAGAAGCAGACGAGGCACGCCAGGAGGTAAGAGTCGGGTTAGATCTCCCGGTGCATCTTACATGTGGTGACTGAGTGGCAGGTTGGGGATATGCGGACTTAGCGACGGGAGCCCCTCTATCTTGGTTCACGTGGAGGTCCTCCCCATCTATTCTTGTTGCTCTCTACAATATTGTGACTACACCCAAGTAACTTTCTTACACTAAGGGGGTTATTTATCAAAATGCGAATTTATCTCATTATTTTCTGAAATATACTCCGACCAAATTTTTTGAGTTTTTGGCATTCGGACTTCAATAAATAACCCCCCTAACACAATCACTTTTCTTAAGTTTATACTTACACAACAAATAATTTGATAAGTGTACACACATGTTATATATACTTGAGCATAATCATGGGGCAAGAGCATAATTGTTGCCTGTTTTAATTAAAGGATAAATGAAAAAAAAACGAATTTTGTAGGCAATTATAAGTAATATATGTTGTTGCTTTTACATGGTGCTAAAAATTAATATTATCTTTAAAAATAGCCTCTTTATTGGAGCTCCCTATAGATGTTCTCTGGTCCTTGTCTGTGTTTCAAATGAGGGGTGGGCGTGTCCTACCGGTCCCTGCCAGAAGCACAGTAGGAGGGGGACAGCCAATCACAGCCCTGCAGTGACAGAAGCACAAACAGGCTTCAGTTCCCGATCAGGTCCTGCTACCTGCTGATTGGTTCCTGTCCTACAGTGCAGTGGCGTAACTAGAGGGGGGCGGGCCCTGGCGCGGGACGCGCTGCCTGGCCCCCCTGCCCCCCCTCCGTACACCCAGAACCCCCTGGGAATCAGCCCGGAATTCGTGGCGCGTGAGCTGCCGGGGGGCCCTGAGGGGGTGCAGGCCCTGGCCCAATCGCACCCCCTGCTCCCCCAGTAGTTAGGCCACTGGTGCAGTGAGTTGAGAGCCTTCGGCTCCCCTGCACAGCCTGAGAATTCAGGGAGCAGGACGTGGAAGAGAAGAGAGGGATTATTAGGGTTTTTGCAGGAATATTCAATAAATCAGCCTGAAACACTACTTTTTTAAGTACAATTCTTCTATATCTAAATGAGTATAACACACTGGTACATTCTTATTTTTTTAAAAATTTCTTACAAAAAATGACTCCTTTAAGAAATATCTAGTGTGTGTGTGTTTTGAGCAATAAATTTAATTTATATCTGAAAAATGTAATTGAAGTCACATTGTACTTCCTGGTCCCAAAAAGCACACTTAAAATAATTCATTTGGTAAAGGAACTTTGAGAACGGAAAAAAAGAATAAATACTGCCTACTTTTGCCTCTCCTGTCTTGCATAAACGGCTTCTCAATAGATTGCTGATTTGTTCAGATTGTGCTCCTTGAGACCGGAAAGTAGAATGTGACCTTACTTTTTTAAATCTTAAAGGCATACTGTCATGGGAAAAACATTTTTTTTTCAAAATGAATCCGTTAATAGCGCTGCTCCAGCAGAATTCTGCACTGAAATCCATTTCTCAAAAGAGTTCACAGATTTTTTTATATTCAATTTTGAAATCTGACATGGGGCTAGACATATTGTCAATTTCCCAGCTGCCCCAAGTCATGTGACTTGTGCTCTGATAAACTTCAATCACTCTTTACTGCTGTACTGCAAATTAGAGTGATATCACCCCCACCCCTTTTCCCCCCAGCAGCCAACAACAGAACAATGGGAAGGTAACCAGATAGCAGCTCCCTAACACAAGATAACAGCTGCCTGGTAGATCTAAGAACAGCACTCAATAGTAAAAACCCATGTCCAACTGAGACACATTCAGTTACATTGAGAAGGAAAAACAGCAGCCTGCCAGAAAGCATTTCTCTCCTAAAGTGCAGGGACAAGTCACATGACTGGGGGCAGCTGGGAAATTGACAAAATGTCTATCCCCATGTCAAATTTCAAAATTGAATATAAAAAAATCTGTTTGCTCTTTTGAGAAATGGATTTCAGTGCAGAATTCTGCTGGGGTAGCACTATTAACTGATGCGTTTTGAAAAAAACATGTTTTCCGATGACAATATCCCTTTAAAGGGGAACTATTGCGAAAATTTAAGATAAGCTTCATCATACTGAAATAAGAAACTTTCTAAATACAATCAATCAAAAATTCTATTCACTATCCCTCTCTCAGGATCTGTTTCTTTTCATTCTGTCTTCATTCAGAAGTTGGGTGTCAGATATTCATTGACAGTTAGCAGGGGAGATCCTGGCCCCTCTGCCGCCTGAGGCAGCAGCAGTTGCTGCTGTCCCCCCCCCCGTGCGCTTACTTTTTTGCGCCTGAGGGGGTCCAGAGAGGGCCAGTACACTAGCGCAGAGAGCCTAACTGTGTAGAAGAGCTGAATTTATGGTTTGAAAACCGGAAATTCGGCTCTTAAAGTACCAGGAGCAGCATTTTTGCTGCCCCTGGTACCTAGTGGGGTGCTGCTGCCTGAGGCGACAGCCTCAACTTGCCTCATTGACAAAGCGCCCCTGACAGTTAGATCCAATATATCTTATAGGGGGGCTCCTTTTGCCTAGAAGATGTATTAGAGCTCACTCTATTTAAATCACCAGACATCATGTCTCTCTACATGCAGGATTTGTGCAAAAGACAGTGATTTTGTTAGTACTAGAATCAGTTATTTGAGTGAGCTCTAATACATCTGCTGGGAAAGGAAGTCCCCCTATAAGATATATTGGATCTAACTGTCAATGAATATCTGACACCCAACTGCTGCTTAAAGACAGAATGAAGAGAAACAGAGGCTGAGAGAGGGATAGTGAACATAACACTTGATTTTTTCAGAAATCAATATTTAATTGATTGTATTTAGAAAGTTTCTTAATTCAGTATGATGAATCTTATTTAAAATTTTCATTTCCACAATAGTTCCCCTTTAATTAATATAATGGGCAAAGTTGATGTTCAGTACAAGCCCTGCTGTTTGAGGTCATGTTGAAAAGTGGAGTATTGGAAGAGACCTTGAGGGCAGGGCAAATGTGACACTTGCTAAGAGTTAGAAATAGTGATAGGACACAAGTCACTCACAATGTGTTCGTTTTAAGCATTTTATTGTGATCCAATGTACAGATCTTACAATGCAAAACTCAAAGCAAAAAAAATGACCTGCAAGTCAAAGGCACTCTGTGAACACCCACACTACACTTGTGAGCCCTCAAAAAGCAACAACTCTTGCAGTTCTCTTAGGAATCCTCGAAGAAACACACAACTGCAGTGTGTGGGAACCGAGGCGTGCAGCCCGCGCAGCCGCCATTTTGAGCCGCGTGAGAGGAAAAAAAAGCGCGTGTGTTCGACCGTGACATTTCCTCAAGAGCTCCTCGGTTGACTAACACAGGAAGAGTAAAGCGCGACTATGTCGTAAAAGTATGCGATTTCCGGGCTTTCACACTTCAGGAGGCGTTTAGTTGACCCGATTCCGTAATAGGCATCTGTGGTGGCGGGTTACAAAATGGTGGACGGTGCCTCGGGAGAGGAAGCCACAGAGTGAGGTCTGTGAGGCACTCGGACACCATTGGTCAGAAATGTTTCAGCTACACTGAAGCTCAGAGTGGGGCAGCAGACAGGGCTCTTGACTCGCATTGGCTGGTGACTAGACGCACGTAAAAATATCACCTCGAGCGATAAGCTCGGCTTTGTGTGAGATCGCGCGCGCGTCTTAATGCTGTCGCATAACGTCGCAAGCGATCTATCGAAAGGCATAGCCTGCTCCTGCTCTATATAACGTCATGGGATGAGAAGCCAAAGAGAGACGTTCCGTGTCGAATAAACCCTCGCACCATTAACGCGACATTTTTACATGGGTTAGATTACTGGCGGTATCATGTGGGCGCACTGATGGAAATAAAGGAGCGACTAGTTTTCAGTGTAGACACCAGTGAATTCCAGTCTGAATGCGGCCCTCCAGCTGCTTTTATACCGAGGCCTCCTGAGACTGGCGGAAACACGGGAAAGTGAGAGAAGGAAGCGGTGACTGAGCTTTGTAATACTAATATTCACACAGAAATGGTGTCAACATAAGTTTACATTTATATCTGTGCTTTTGAGCACATCTAAATGCCACGGGTCAGAGCGTACTGTGAGAGAAATCGTTCACTGTCTGACTAGCGCCACAGAGATACATCATAACCAAACACAACGTTCTAAGACGTGCGACGCTTCTTATAACACTCTGCAGGCGCTTAGGCCACGCCTATATTTAATAGCAGTCTCCTCCTTCCCGCGCTGTGCCGAGCGCCTTGTTACAAGCAAAGAGGAGGGGTTTATGTTTCGCCAGGACAGCGCCAGCTTCATCGCGTCTTCTCCTCCCTGCTCGTCCTTCTCGCATAAACGGCAACGCATGGGTGGTGCTAAGCTTTCTCGCTCACCTCTCTAGCACCGCCCATCAAAATTCGTCTCACTTGGAGGGGCGGTGTGAGTGACGCGCCATCGCTCCAAACAACGATCAGTGTCTTTACTTCACGTTACCTGCTTTCGGCCAATCAGGCTCGAAGAGGGGCGGGGATAGCACCTCGGCCCATCCCTCGCCTTCTCCAGCTTGGGAACTAGGTAGACTCCTCCCACTGTGCCCCGGGACTGGACTGGAGTTAGGCTGCGGAGGAAGGAGCGCTGTGTGTGTTTCTTACGGGCAAGATTTCTCTTGTTGACTGGACCGACGGACAGCCGGTGAGTGTGTGAAACTGTGAGAGACAGGCTGCTTACAGTGGCTTCCGTGCTTGGGCATTTTAAGCAGCCTTTCAGTGGGGTAAAACGATGCCCCCTAGCGGGGGTAATTCTTATTGCCCCTTTCCCTCCTGTGGACTAATCCGCGCTATTTCTGAGGTACAGGCCGCGCGCCGGCGCTTTATTCGCTCACCGTGACGGAGCTGCGCCGTTTGCGCTCCAGCGTGTTTAATGTGATTTATTATTTGCTGTTTCTGCTTTGCCCCTGTCTGCGGGGTTATTTACCGGCTGCCAGTACGGGGTTGTCCCTTTGAGAGGAACCCGGCCGCGGTATCTCCGTATTGTTCGGCTCGGCAGCTAATGGCGGACGGAAGGCAGCGCCGGCGGCGGACACGGGGTAACAATCCATGGGGCAATCAGGGACACTACATTGTACTACTCTGTGTTATTAACCCTCATTCCCCCTGTTTGCTAGTAATGGTTTGCCCCGCTGCTGATCAACAAAGCTTTACATTTGCCCCCGCCTGGGGCCTGCTTTGCCCCGGTCCCGCCCATTTCAGCTTCACGAAAGGGGGGAGGAGTCTGGTCTTTCTGCGACAGGCACTGTGGGTTCCCAGCCGTCTCTTTATCCCGGGCGTGAGCAGTTCTGCTGCTGGGATCAGCCTCGGCCCTGACAAAGGTCAGCTTGATCCGACGCAACTACAACTCCCTGCACCCGACCATAGGTGCAATGGGGTAGCTGTAGTCAAGCTGCTGTCCATCCAAGGCTATTAGATACTGTATTGGATAAGACTATTATGGGTCAGACTGGGAAACGAATACAGCAACACTGCTTGCAGAATGAAAACTCCCAGAAACTCCCTTCACCTTCCTGGAAGATGATGTTGTTTGGTGAGGGAGAGCAGCAGCTTTAGTGCATATTGACTTGCTTTTGTGTCTGCACTTTGCCTTTATTCTTATTGTATGAGCATTGTGGATATACACAGTTCTCTTCCAGGGTGGGATGGGGACACTGCCTACTGAAACTTGCTTCCAATGCTTTTGATAATCCTCCATGGGGTTTTGTATTGTGCGAGAAGAGGGGAAACCCTTGTGTTGCGGAGCTGAGCAGACCCAGCAGGCAGCAATGGCTGTGAAACTGCTAGTGGGAGGAGGCAGCAGGGTTCCTTTTCCAAGCTGTACTGACTTAAGCCATGAGGATCTCTCTTGCTGTGCTGCCTGTGCTCGGCAGGTACTGTTGAGGGGCAGATTACAAATGCCCTCTGCCGCTGTGCACTGTATATGAACATTTATACCATTGTGTATAGGTTTTTCTCTGGAGGATTACCTGCTTACATTAATACACTTTGTAATAGAAAGGACTTCATTATAGTTAGATTTTTCCAGTATTTTAGCCTTAAAGGGGTGGTTCACCTTTAAAGGGATACTGTCATGGGAAACATTTTTTTTTTCAAAATGAATTAGTTAATAATGCTGCTCCAGCTGAATTCTGCACTGAAATCCATTTCTCAAAAGAGCAAACAGATTTTTTTATATTCAATTTTGAAATCTGACATGGGGCTAGACATATTGTCAATTTCCCAGCTGCCCCAAGTCATGTGGTCACTTGTGCTCTGATAAACTTCAAACACTCTTTACTGCTGTACTGCAAGTTGGAGTGATATCACCCCTCCTTTTCTCTCCTAAAGTGCAGGCACAAGTCACATGACTGGGGGCAGCTGGGAAATTGACAAAATGTCTATCCCCATGTCAGATTTCAAAATTGAATATAAAAAAATCTGTTTGCTCTTTTGAGAAATGTATTTCAGTGCAGAAGTCTGCTGGAGTAGCACTATTAACTGATGTGTTTTGAAAAAAACATGTTTTCCGATGACAGGACCCCTTTAAGGTAACTTTTATTATGTCATAGAACAGCCAATTGTAAGCAACTTTTCAATTGGGTTTCATTATTTATTTTTTATATAGTAAGTTGCCTTTTTCTTCCAACACTTTGCAGCTTTCAAATGGGTGTCGCTGACTCCCTTCTAAAAAACAAATGCTCTGTATGGGTCAGGGTACACCGGCAGATTAGTAGCCCAGCGACAAATCTCTTCTTCAGGGCGACTGATCTCGACAGCTCATTCAACAGCCTCCTCGAGAGGCAACTTCAGAAAACGAATGTCGCCGAGTGCCATCCAGCCGGCGATTTACATTTTAGCCGACGGGAAGGAAATTCGAGGAGATTTGTTGCCGGGTGACTAATCCCTGAATCTGCCTGTGTACTCTGAGCCTAAGACAGTATTGTAACTTTTTATTACTGATCATTCTATTCAGGGGATCTCCTATTCATATTCCAGTTTCTTATTCAAATCCGTGCATGGTTGCTAGGGTAATTTGGACCATAGTTACCAAATTGCTTAAGATGCAAATTGAGGAGTGTTGAATAAAAAACGAAATAACTCAAAAACCTTTAATAATAAATGAAAACCAATTGCAAATGTTCTCAGAATATCACTCCCTACATCATACTAAAAGTTATCTCAAAGGTGAACACCCATTTAAGTTTAAATGGTTTCTGTCATGATTTTTGTGATGCATTGTTTATTTATAACTGTTTACATTGCAAATAATTCACTCTTTCAATCTAAAATGTCATTCCTGAACCAGCTAGTGGAATAGTTTTAGTTGTAATATTGGTGTGTAGGAGCATCTCAGGTCATTTTGCCTGGTCATTTGCTTTCAGAAAGAGCCAGCACTTTAGGATGGAACTGCTTTCTGGCAGGATGTTGTTTCGCCTCAGAGCACAAGTCACATGTCTGGGGGCAGCTGGGAAACTGACAATATGTCTAGCCTCACGTCAGATTTCAAAATTAAATCTAAAAAAATCTGTTTGCTCCTTTGAGGAAAGGATTTCAGTGCAGAATTCTGGTGGAGCAGCACTATTAACTAATGCATTAAAAAAAAAAAAAAAAGTTATTGCCTCCTTGCAGCACTGGGGTCCTTAGTTCGATTCCAGTCAGAGCACCAGTTACAAGGTATTTCTGTTTTTCCCATATCTGCGTGGGTTTTCCCTGGTTTCCTTCAACAATTCAAAACATACAGGCTGTTTATTTACCTTCTGATACAATTTCCCATAGTGTGTGTATGTGATAGGGAACTTAGATGTAAGACCCAGCGTGGTAGGGGTTGATGGCAATTATGCATAGTCTTTTTAATACACTGCAGAATGTCAGCACTATATGAATAATTTAATCATTTGAAGATTACTTTTTATTTTTGAGTGACTGGCCCATATTAACATGCATGTTGCTGTCCATGGTCATAGGACAGTAAATAGGCTGCCCGTAGGACTACTTGAGTACCTCCTTGTGTAGGATTATAGGAATTATATTATAACTTACTGTTGCCTTGATGTATCATTTACAAAAGTGACCACTACATGTAAATCTATATAGGCCAAGTTCAATGTCTTGTCTTACCGACTATTTAAAATGCATTTCAGTCATGCCCTAATACTCCCGTGTATCCATGGCATAATTTGAAGTGAGGGCACCAGGCCAACTTTCAGCAAGTAGACAGGGGATGATAAGGCTGAATTATATGTTGTGTAGGTGGGCTTGATAATTGGGTATTAAATAGGTATTTACTTCAGATCTCATCTGAGTCAACCAGACCAGTTTTTGGTTCATTCTCCTCTTGTATGCCCAACCTTTAGGCCACTCTTACAGTGGACCTGTCACAAAAATCTGTATAATAAAAGTCCATTTCAAATTAAACAAGAAATCCAATTTCTATTTTTTATTAAAGCATTCATACTGTTGTAAGCTCATTTAAAAATCTTAGCTGTCAATCAAATATTGTCTGCCCCTCCTCTATGCCTTGGGCAGACAATAACTTTCACTTTCTATTCAGCACTTCCTACATGTCACTGCGCTCCCCACATTCCCCCGTTCTCTTCACCATTAAATTGTGTAACCAGTACATGGGGATGGACATCAGGTCCCCCATTCTGGTGCACAAACAAGATTCTGAGATGATACAAGACTTGTCTTAATAACAGTGTCCACAAAATGGCTCCTGCCTGCTTGTTATAATTATGAATTCCCAGACTGAAGGAAACAAGATTCATTTAATTTATATAGTGTAATTAAAGTTCATTTTGCTTGACTAATGTGTTAAAATAGGATTTTGAATTATTTTTTTTGGGTGACGGGTCCTCTTTAAAGGAATTATTCAGGCAGTAACCAATCAGTGACTTGAGGGGGGGGGGTGGCATATGGGTCATAACTATTTGCTTTTGAATCTGAGCTGAATGCTGAGGATCAATTACAAACTCACTGAACATGTATGTCCCATGTGGGCCCCCCTTATAGTCACTGACTAACTCAGAGTTATAGAGCTGAAAAGCAGGAAGCAGTGTTCTGGCTATTGTTAGACATCCAGTCACTCCAGCCTTTATACATTACATTTTTTCCTAACTAACTATGTTTGTGCGAAAGTTGGTTATTTTGAAAGACCGTTTTAATATAACCATCAATGCAATGGAAACACACACCAATTATCTATTTGACTTTGATTCCTGTTTAAAGGGGTTGTTCACCTTCAAACACTTTTTTCAGTTCAGTCGGTTTCAGGTAGATCACCAGAAATAAGGACTTTTTCCAACTACTCTCTATTTGTGACTGTTTTTCTAATATTGAAGAGTAAAGTTTAATTTTTCACCTTCGAAAGTAGTAGGGTTGCCAACTCTTTAACTGTTCTAAATTGATACATTTCTTTGCTACATTTATCTTTGTCCCTGCTGAGCAGAATCCCTGAGTTTCATTAAAGGCAGCTGTTAGAATTGATACAATAGTTGCTAAGATTCCACAGATACTGCTGAGAAATGTATCAACTAAAATTGTAGCAAATTGTAACTTCAGAATCTGCTCTTGGATCGCTGAGCTGACAGTCTGAAACAGAGACCGGAACATAAAACTTCAATTTTGGGAAAATTGTAAAAAATAAAAGATAGAAAACAACTGATCTGAAAACAGTGTTTGGACGGTGAACCATCACTTTATGGATGTGCTATAGTGATGATTTTGGAAGTTGCACGAGATATTCCTCATTTTCCTTCGAAAAATGGAAGGATAAAAAGATTACAGTAACTGTAAGGGTGTGCTTGCAGTTGCTGACGAGTTAATTAGGCTTTGCTCATACTGCTGCTAAAGGCATTGGTGATGTACTTCATTAGATTTCTTTACACCAGCCATTAGGAATTATTTCTGTTCCCTTGACAACCACATTAGTTTGGAGCTCATAATTTTGCAGTTGGTCTTGATTTTGGATTATTTTCCTTTCTCTTCTCCAAATCTAAGGGGAGTGACTGAAAATAAAAACAACTGACAAAACATATAAAACCTATTTTCCATCCAAAACAAATTTCTTGCTTGTTGCTAGGGTGATGAACAATTCCAGTTTGTAGGATGCAGCACTGATTTGGAGAAGAGAAAGGAAAATAATCCAAAATCAAGACCAACTACAAAGTTATGAGCTCCAAACTAATGTGGTTGTCAAGAGAACAGAAATAATTCCTAATGGATGGTGTAATTAAATCTAATGAAGTAAACGTCAGTTTACTAGATGGGCATACATTATACGTAACGTTATAGAGTAAGTGTTATTTGGAACAACGATCATTTCAATTGCTGCACGTGAAGCAATACTGACAGTAGCGAAGGATGGATGATGTATTGGCAGCGCAGGAAGAGGTATCGGGACCGAGAGCTGGAGAAGGCGATGGGGCAGAGGACCGGATGCAAGTAGAATAGCCAGGGAGTAGAAATCGAGCACTGCAGGATGGATGGTCGCCCTGTCGCCTTTTCGGTCACATTGACACAGTGGTATCTGTTATTCACCTTCAAACAACCAGTTGTTTTCAGATAGATCACCAGAAATAACGACTTTTTCAAATTATTTTCTATGTGTCACCGGTTTTTCGAATATTGAAGTGTAAAGTGTAATTCTTCACCTTCTTAAAGGACAAGGAAAGGCAAAAAAATAAAATCCCATTTTTACTTTCTTTAATGAAAAATAAACCTTTCTCCTGCTTTGCAGGAAAACAATTATACTTATGAGCAGCAGGGGGAGCCCCCCCTTACTTCCCAGCCATGCAGAACTCAAGCAGCTTTGTTTTTTCCCCCTGTAGAGCAGTCGGGACTGTGTAGAGATTTGTATTGGATTGTATTTTTGCCTTTACATCCCCTTTACTGTTTCCAACTCCAGCTGTAGGGACAAAGATCATGGATAGATAAACTGGGTTTCAATTTGGAGGATACTTTGGAGCAGCCACTGGTTATGGAGAGTTGGAGAAAGTTTGTATTAAAGGAAATGTAAACCCTATAACCCCTTACCATGTCTTTAGGTTGGGCACATATTCCCCACACAAAATGCATCATTGTCTCTCTATTGGGTCAGATAGTATCTGTATCCCCTCCTGAATGCAAGATCTAATTCAACCAGGCGGCTATTTTTGGCTACATCATCATTTATATTTGCATATCCAGCCATGCCTTATGACCTTGCTCAGAAGTTCTTTTGGTAATGTAACTTTATTATCAAGTATGTGTAATCCTACTTGCTCCTACATGTAATCCCACTCACTTATATGCATAATACCATTTACTCATGCATAATCCCACTCATACTTGTAATCCCACTCTTGTACATGTAATCCCACTCACTCATATGCATAATCCCACTCACTCATATGCATAATCCCACTCACACTCATAAATATGCATAATCCTGATCACTCATGCATAATCCCACTCCTACTCATAATCCCACTCACTCATATTATTATTAACATGTATTTATATAGCGCCAACATATTGCGTAGCACTGTAAAATAAACTCATATGCATAATCCTACTCATACCTGTAATCCCGCTCACTCATACATGTATGAGTGGGATTATGCATGAGTGAGTGGGATTACATGTTTGAGTGGTATTATGCATATGAGTGAGCAGGATTTTGCGTGAATGAGAGGGCTTTTGCATGAGTGAACGGGATTATGCATCAGTGAGCGGAATTATGACGGATTATACATGAGTGAGTGGGATTACATGTATGAGTGGTATTATGCATATCAGTGAGCGTGATTATGCCGGATTATACATGAGTGATTTGGATTATGCACGAGTGAGTGGGAATATACATGAGTGAGCGTGATTATGCATGAGTGAGTGGGATCATACATCCTTTCTGTTAACCTTTTAACAACCAGAGTGACCGTTATCTAAAGATTTCAAAGAGGCCATTCACTGATTACATTTTTATGGGGGGTTTACATGCCCTTTAAACAATACAAAAACTATAAAATCCATATTAGATTACATGACCACACAGGACCCAGTGCAGTCTGCATATTCTGATTATTAATCAGTCTTGCTGTATCAGCTTCTGGCAGATATTATTTGACTTGTGCTTTTTTGATAATTTATGACGAACCCTAAGCAGCGCAGACCACACTGAGCATGTGCACAGTCTTAGTCTTGCAAAGATGTTTAACAAAGTTACAAGATGATAGCCCCCTGTGGCCAACTTTGAAAGCATAAATTATTTGTTTGATTAGCCTTGTGGTGCAGTAAGTTCATGTTTATATTTAGTATACAAAATACAGCATTTCTAGCCTTATTCTATTTTAGACTTTTCTTTGTCCTTTTAAGCAGCTCTGGGAGGGCGATTGCCAACCCTGTAAACTGTTCTAAATTGATACATTTAGTTGATACATTTGTTATCTTTGTCCCTGCTGAAGAGAAACTCTGGATTTCATTACAGCCAGCTGTTAGAATTGATACAATAGTTACTAATGCTCCAGAGATGCTGCTGAAAAATGTATCAATGAAATTTTGCAAAATTGTAACATTTTAGAATCTGAACCTAAATTACTGAGCTACCAAACACCAGAGACAGGAACATTCAACTTTAAATTTAGATTTTGGAAAAACTGTAAAAAATTAATACTGAAAAGTAACCAAAAAAAGTTTTATTTCTGGGTGAAAATCTGAAAACAACTGGACTGAAAAAAGGTGTTTGAAAGGTGAACAACTCCCCTAAGCATCAATGTAACCCTGCATTATGGAATGTCTGTAGAATGGGTTTTACTAAAGAACTTTTTCAGGGGTTGTTCATCTTAAAACATGGTTTTTCAGTTGCTTTCAGATTGTTCACTATAAATAGACACTTTTCAATTACTTCTATGTTCTGTTTGTCACTGTTTTTTAATATTGACATTTTTAAATTTTCACCTTATGTGTTTCTGAAGCATCTGGGAAGAAATCCCTGAGTTTCATTAGACAGTTGTTAGAATTGATATAATAGTTGCTAATATTCCACAGATGCTGAGAAATGTTCGAATTAAAATTGTAACAGAGCAGAATCTGCACCTGGATTATTGATCTGCCAAACAAACACCAGAAACTGGAGCATTAAACTTAATTAAAAAAAAAAAAAAAAAAAAAAGTTTCAAGTCCGCTTCTGACCTGCTAGAGCTGCCCTAGTTTTATTATTCCCTTCTTGTGACTCAGTGGAGCAGGTCTTTTAGTGGGGACGCTGATTTAAGATATTTTAATTTGATACATCAGTTGAAACATTTGTTGGCCCTGTTGTGCATAATCCCCAGGTATTCTTATAGTTACAATTTATACAATACAATCCTACAAATGATGCTGAGAAGTGTAACGATTAATATAGCAACATGTAACCGTTCAGAGTACACCTAGATTACTAAAATGCTAAAATAAAATACAGGCGAGGAACAATAAAGTTTAAACAACCGTTTTTGAGAAATACAGGTATGGGATCTTTCCCTAATTTAGATCTTCATGCCTGAAGTCTACTAGACTTAGGCTGGTTTTGCTTCCTATAAAGATTAATTATATCTTAGTTGGGATCAAGTATATGCTACTGTTTTATTATTACAGAGAAAAAGGAAAAAACATTTTATAAAATTTGGATTATTTGGATAACATGGAGTCTATGGCAGATGGCCTTACCATAATTGGGAACTTTCTGGATAACTGGTTTCCAGATAACTGATCCCATACCTGTACTTAAATTAAACAATAGAAAGCAATTGTAAAAAAAATTGTAGTGAACGATTTGAAATTGACTTTACTGAAAAACTGTATTTGAAAAATGAAATATACCTTTAAATAAACAAGTAAATTGCACAACTGGTAAATATAACATCCAATTAAAAAATAAATATCCTTATTTATATTAGTTGCACTTTTTTTCTTATATGTTCATATGTAAATGTACATACTTGGAGGAAACTGCCCTGCTATGTCATTAAAGAAAGGCCCCATATGCTGGTATAAGATGAGTTTGCTAAATGCTTGAGGTATAGCGTTTTCCATAAACTTTTCAACATTCAATGAAAGGATTAATTTATGTAAATGTAATTAGAAGAAAAGTAACCCAAGTTAACAGAAGTTAGGTACCCCTTAGTGATACACACACACACACACACACACACTTGAAAAACTATTTGCCCCCTTCCTGATTTCTTATTCTTTTGCATGTTTGTCACACAAAATGTTTCTGATCATCAAACACATTTAACTATTAGTCAAAGATAACACAAGTAAACACAAAATGCAGTTTTTAAATGAGGGTTTTTATTTATTATTTAGGGAGAAAAGAAATCCAAACCTGTGTGAAAAAGTAATTGCCCCCTGAACCTAATAACTGGTTGGGCCACCCTTAGCAGCAATAACTGCAATCAAGCGTTTGCGATAACTTGCAACGAGTCTTTTACAGCGCTCTGGGGGAATTTTGGCCCACTCATCTTTGCAGAATTGTTGTAATTCAGCTTTATTTGAGGGTTTTCTAGCATGAACCGCCTTTTTAAGGTCATGCCACAACATCTCAATAGGATTCAGGTCAGGACTTTGACTAGGCCACTCCAAAGTCTTCATTTTGTTTTTCTTCAGCCATTCAGAGGTGGATTTGCTGGTGTGTTTTGGGTCATTGTCCTGCTGCAGCACCCAAGATCGCTTCAGCTTGAGTTGACAAACAGATGGCCGGACATTCTCCTTCAGGATTTTTTGGTAGACAGTAGAATTCATGGTTCCATCTATCACAGCAAGTCTTCCAGGTCCTGAAGCAGCAAAACAACCCCAGACCATCACACTACCACCACCATATTTTACTGTTGGTATGATGTTCTTTTTCTGAAATGCTGTGTTACTTTTCTACGCCAGATGTAATGGGACGCGCACCTTCCAAAAAGTTCAACTTTTGTCTCGTCGGTCCACAAGGTATTTTCCCAAAAGTCTTGGCAATCATTGAGATGTTTTTTAGCAAAATTGAGACGAGCCTTAATGTTCTTTTTGCTTAAAAGTGGTTTGCGCCTTGGAAATCTGCCATGCAGGCCGTTTTTGCCCAGTCTCTTATGGTGGAGTCGTGAACACTGACCTTAATTGAGGCAAGTGAGGCCTGCAGTTCTTTAGATGTTGTCCTGGGGTCTTTTGTGGCCTCTCGGATGAGTTGTCTCTGCGCTCTTGGGGTAATTTTGGTCGGCCGGCCACTCCTGGGAAGGTTCACCACTGTTCCATGTTTTTGCCATTTGTGGATAATGGCTCTCACTGTGGTTCGCTGGAGTCCCAAAGCTTTAGAAATGGCTTTATAACCTTTGAAATTGAACTCAGGTGTGATAAACCACAGTTAGGTTATTTTTTAACAAGGGGGGCAATCACTTTTTCACACAGGCCCATGTAGATTTGGAGTTTTTTTTCTCCCTTAAAAACGTAAACCTTCATTTAAAAACTGCATTTTGTGTTCAATTATGTTATCTTTGACTAATAGTTAACGGTTTTTGATGAGCAGAAACATTTAAGTGTGACAAACATGCAAAAGAATAAGAAATCAGGAAGGGGGCAAATAGTTTTTCACGTATATATATATATATATATATATATATATATATATATATATATATATATATATTATGACTAATTATTACAGAATATAATCAATAAAAAATACATTTTGTTTAAATAGTATAGGAAATGGCATTGTTGTAGTTCAAAGCTTTGCAGAAAGTAGTTCACTGCCTAATAGACCCAAGGCCTGTACTGGCATTGCCAGGAAATGGTTTAGTTAAGGATTGATCAGTACTGGTATTCAACCTTGGCTAAATGTGGTCTTATCGATTTGTCGAGATGGTGATACATGAATCAGATCATAATGGTGCTTACATACACCTGTCAGGAAAAGACTAACGCCATGCTCGTCAGATGCAATTTTCATTTTGGCTGGTTATTGATTGAGCAGGACCTTCAGAGGGCCCTAAGCTTGGGCTGTTATGCTGCCAACTTGGCCCCTCAAGGCCAATCTAATTTTAAAGGGGTGGTTCACCTTTAAAGAAATTAAACAATTTTTTACATCTATAGTAATATTGCCTTTCAAAGCTACAGTACTTATAACCTTGCCATAAAGTATTTGCACAATGCTTTTTCATTACCCTGTTCCTGTATGAGGAGGCTGCCATATTTGTGCAGCAGGAGTCCGTTAGCATTAGAAACTTTAACTGACATGCTTAGATGTGACAGGTTGGCAAAACTATCAGGTTTAGAAACAATTACTTACAAAAACAAACCTCTCCGCAAAAAACGATCAACATGATTTATAGTAACTTTTAATATACATTCATATTTTTAAATACCGTAATAAAAAATTAAAACCAGTTGCTAATTGTCTTAGAATATCCCTTTTTCCATCATACTAAAAGTTAATTGAAAGTTGAGCAACCCCTTTAAAAGAACCGTAACATCTAAAACTAAAAGGGTTTTAAAGTAATGACCATATAGTGTACTATTGCTGTCCCTTGGTAAAACTGGTGTGCTTCCGAAACTCTACTATAGTTTATATAAACAAGCTGCTGTGTAGCCATGGGGGCAGCCGTTCAAGCACAGGATACACAGTAGATAACAGATAAGCTGTGTAGAATCCCATTGTATACTACAGAGGTTATCTGATTTCTGCTGTGTATCCTGTGCCTTTTCTCCTTTTTTCAGCTTTGACCCAGCAGTTTACTAAGAAGCCTCTGTATAATGAGCCGCTCTGTATCTAAAAAAAAAAAAAAGCTGGGGGAAGAGAGGAGTTTATTTTTTTTAAAAAAAAAGCTGCTCTGTGGACTGGTTGGTTTGACTTTACTTATTGGGATCAGGAAGTAGAATGTGAATTTAGTGTCATTTCCAAATTAAAAAAAAAGTTAACAGGCATGCTAAAGTGTATTTGTCTTTTAAATCTGCAGGTATACTACTGGAAGTTGCCATTTTAAGGACCCTCTGTTTAAAAGGTAAAAGTTTGCATGCAGTCCGTTGTGTCTTCGCCAAGATGGTGGCATCTTCCAACGGCTGGGGAAGCCTTTAACATTATGTAATAAATGTAAGTCAGTCTTCCACTTATTTTAGCATGATTCATGGTTCATAATCTGCTTTATGTTGATCAATGCTGAGAATTGTAATCATTTGAGATTACACAGATTTCTTTTTGTTTCTTTTAACACAGGGTTTGTAATGGATAGTGGTACAGTAAACGATTGGAGCATATAAGTAACTGTTCTCCTTTTTTATCTAATAAAATGGCTACTGGACTTAAAAATGTTGGCACTGCTTTTGGAGGTCCAACACCCTCCAATACCTTCCAAAGCACTCCTGTTGATGATGACGATGATGTTGTTTTCATTGAGCCTGTACAAGTTGCACATAATACTGTATCAGTTGAACAGAGAAATGTTGGATTTTCATCATCAAAAAATGATTTTCATAGGAATGACTCAAAATCACATTCTTCCAACAAGGATTTGGATTCTTTTAAAGGGGCAATAAGCGAGACAATCATCATTGATGATGAGGAGGATGTAGTAGTCAGTCATGTGCCTGAAAAGCATGCTTCTAGTTTTAGTGACCGGAGAACGATGGATTCTAGCAGACATGTCAATCTGGATTTTCCTTCTTCCTCCAACTTCTCAAGAAATAATGTTAATACTGGAATGACAAGTGCTGGTATTACTACAGAGCCAGATTCCGAGATTCAGATTGCTAATGTAACTACTTTAGATTCTGGCATCACTTCTGTGAATGATGGTCAGATTCAAAATGCTGAGGTGCGAGATATGAATCTTATGATAACCCATGTGACATCTCTGCAGAACCCTGGCTTAGGAGACCTGCCAAATGGAATGCAGTCAAGTAATTTTGGGGTTCATGTGCAGACATATCACTCTCCTCATGCTTCACAGAGCAAGAATGGCATGGGACCATATAATCCAGGTAGAATTAATGTTGGTGGGGATGTTTTTCAAAATGGAGAGTCCGCATCACATCCCAATCCTGGTAAGTAATAATTTTCTTGTTCGTCTTGCATGTTTCATGTGTTTCCAAGCAAATGTCATTTGGTTTTACCTGCCCTTTGACAGAACAAAGTTTTTGTTTTTTATTTTAAACAAAAAAAAAAAAAAGAAGAGGTTAAATCATAAGTATTAGAACTCCCATCCCACCATTGTTTATAATCACTTACCTGATAATCCAGGCTAGTGCTCATGTTAGCCAATAACTGCACCCGCCAGGGGTTCTTTTGAGCAAGCACCAGGGAGTGTTGTTCTTCTTGCTTCTCTCTTACATAGTTACATAGTTAAATCGGGTTCAAAAAAGTCCATCAAGTTGAAACCCGCCAAATGAAAACCCAGCATCCATACACACATCCCTCCCCTCCCTACTTTCACATAAATTATATATCCCCATACCTATACTAACCAAAGAGTTTAGTATCACAATAGCCTTTTATATTATCTGTCCAAAAAAATCATCCAAGCCATTCTTATAGTCATTAACTGAATCAGCATCACAATATCACCCGGCAGTGCATTCCACAACCTCACTGTCCTGACTGTGAAGAACCGCCTACGTTGTTGCTTCAAATGAAAGTTCTTTTCTTCTAGTCTGAAGGGGGGGCCTCTGGTACGGTGATCCACATTATGGGTAAAAAGGTCCCCTGCTATTTGTCTATAATGTCCTCTAATGTACTTGTAAAGTGTAATCATGTCCCCTCATAAGCGCCTTTTTTTCCAGAGAAAACAACCCCAACCTTGACAGTCTACCCTCATAATTTAAGTCTTCCATCCCTCTAACCAGTTTAGTTGCACTTAGTCTCTGCACTCTCTCCAGCTCATTTATATCCCTCTTAAGGACTGGAGTCCAAAACTGCACTGCATACTCCAGATGAGGCCTCACCAGGGACCTATAAAGAGGCATAATTATGTTTTCATCCCTTGAGTTAATGCCCTTTTTATGTAAGACAGAACTTTATTTGCTTTAGTAGCCACAGAATTACACTGCCCAGAATTAGACAATTTATCTACAAAAATCCCAAGATCCTTCTCATTTAAGGAAACTCCCAACACTGCCATTTAGTGTATAACTTGCATTTATATTATTTTTGCCAAAGTGCATAACCTGCATTTATCAACATTGAGCCTCATTTACCAGTTTGCTGCCCAGTTTCCCAACTTAGACAAATCTTGATGCATGGTTCAAATATACAGTAAAGTGAAAAGTCGAACTAAGCAGAAGGCTGACCTTTTCACTATACTGTTCATGCTACAGCATTGAAGAACAATATCCGTAAGCAATTATAGCCACTGTGGAGTAAAAAGGCTGGAGTAATAATAACGTAATAACCTGAACTTCTGCTTTTCAGCTCTCTAACTCTGAGTTAGTCAGCGACTATAAGGGGGGCCACAAGGAACATAAGTGAGTTTGCAATTGATCCTAAGCATTCAGCTCAGATTCAAAAGCAAACAGTTATGACCCATGTCGCCCCCTCAAGTCTCTGGTTACCAGGCAGTAACCATTCAGTGAAAAGCAGGAAGTAGTGTTCTGGCTATTATGTTAGACATCCAGTCACTCAAGCCTTTATACGTTACATTTTTGGCTAACTAACTATATTAGAATTTTTTTTTTATTTTGCACTGCCTATCTACTTACCCAGTTTGTACTTACCCAGTTTGTACTTACCCAGTTTGTACTTACCCAGTTTGTACTTACCCAGTTTGTACTTACCCAGTTTGTACTTACCCAGTTTGTACTTACCCAGTTTTTATTTTTACACTGGACTGTTCCTTTAAGGTTAGTGGCACATTGGGAGATTGGGCACCTAGGTTTATTTCTGGGCTATGGTGGGCCACAATCTCCCCAAAATGCTTTCCCACCTGCAATAAAGGTAAATCACCAGTGGGAAAACATATGTAATGTTACTGGTGGTTTTATTTTTATTTGTTTATGCAAGCCATTATAACCCCTAATTTTTCTGTAAATTAATTGTATTTATTTTCCACCAGATTCCTGGATATCACAGTCTGCTTCATTTCCCAGGAACCAAAAGCAGACTGGAGTGGATGCTCTTTCACCTGTAGCCTCGCTTCCAAAACAGGTTTTCCAGCCTCCTCCACAACAACAGCAGCAGCAACAGCAGCCCCAAAAAGCTGTTAAAGTCACTTGTGCAAACTGCAAGAAGGCACTTCAGAAGGGCCAGACAGCATATCAGAGGAAAGGATCCACTCATCTGTTTTGTTCAACAGTTTGCTTGTCATCATTTTCACATAAGCCAGCCCCAAAGAAGCTCTGCACTATGTGTAAGAAGTAAGTATGCTTCCACATTTTTCATTAAGGGGTAATGCCATAATGATACTGTTCAAAAGTATCGTTCACCTTGAAACTGGCTTAAAATATAATTTTGAGATCCATTCAACAATTTACAATAAGTCTTCATTTTTTTTTTTTTTAATATGTATTCACATTTTTTTTATGGATCTCTCAAGCTTGAGCTCCAACTGCTCTCTGATTGCTATGGCTTAAATATGTGTCATGTTTTGCATTTTTTCCTCTTTCTGCATATATTCACCAAGCCCAAACTTGTATAGTTATAGGGCATATGAGGCAAACATGTTCCATATTGCACAATCCCATTCACTTTCGTGAAAAAAAAAAATGCCCTACAGAACTTAGAAATTTTGTTACAGGTGCTCTCATATAGCTTTTTAGGTAATAATTGCTCCCATGCACCTCTCAACAAATTTCCCATAAATTGAATTAAATGGAAAGTATTGTTACATTGTCTGACTCATAAGAAGGCTTTTGTATCAGATGTGAATTGTGGGAGAAAGACAAAAGGGGTAATTTACTCATCCTGGGGGCAAAACCTGGGGGGGGAAGTGGGGACACTTGGATTAAGGGGCACATTTACTAAACTCGAGTGAAGGATTCGAAGTAAAAAAAACTTTGAATTTCGAAAGTATATTTTGGGTACTTCGACCATCGAATAGGCTGCTTCGACCTTCGACTACGACTATTCGACCATTCGATAGTCAAAGTACTGTCTCTTTAAAAAAAACTGACTAGATACTTCGGTAGTTTAAACCTACCGAGGTACAATTTTAGCCTATTACCCATTACTTTAAGGTTTTTTTGATCTAAGGAAAATCCTTTGATCGATGGATTATAATCCTTCAAATCGTTCGATTTGAAGGATTCCATTGTTCCTTCAATCGTTCGATCACAGGATTTGTGGTAAATCCTACGAATTCGATATTCGAATTCGTAGGATTTTACCCCGAGGGTCGAATTTGAGGGTTTATTAACCCTCGATATTCGACCCTTAGTAAATGTGCCCCTAAGTGTTGCCTAATAAACGGACATGCTGCAGATCTCTGGTCTCTTAAAATGAGTGTGTGCAAAGTGCCCAAAATAAATGGCTAATTGTATCAATTGGTTATTATAAATGAATGTGCTGTTCAGTTTAATTTGACAGGGGTAAATTAGGGAAATAGAAGCCAACATTACTAAAAGTGAATTATGAAAATTTTAAATTTATTGTTTTTTAGGATTCTGCCATTGATTATGACCATTGTGAAAAACATTGCATTTTTTTTACATTGTTGGGCGTTTCTTTGAAGCTTAAATTTTTATAATAATGCAAAACTACCAAAAATGTATTTAATCAATGTAATGGTAAAGCAAATATAAGAATTTAGAAGCTCTTGAGTACATCGAGCAATAGATCTCCATTCCAACAAACAATGATTTGGCCAATGATTTGGCGATTGCACATTTACTGCCAGGGCTGAATTATACACCCATTTGACAAACAGTTGACGTCTACGCCGTTTTCAACTACTTCTTACTGTGACTACACTTAAATTAAAGGACAAGTATCATCAAAAAATTAAATTGTTTTAAAGTAATATAAATATAATGCAGTGTTGCCCTGCACTAGTAAAACTGCTGTGTTTGCTTCAGAAACACAACTATTGTCTATATAAATCTAGTCATATGAAAACGTTTGGGAACCCCTCTTAATTCTTTGGCGTTTTGTTTATTATTGGCTGAGCTATCAAAGTAGCAACTTCCTTTTAATATATAACATGCCTTATGGAAACACTGGCCAATACATATTAATGAAATACATACCACTGTTATATTTTTTGTTGAAAGTGGAGTAAAGTATTATGCAGAAAGAGAGGGGTTCCCAAACTTTTTCATATGACTGTAAGCTGTTGTGTAGCCATGGGGGCAGCAATTCAAAGTAGGAAAGGCTCAAATTACACAGCAGATAAGCTCTGTAGAACATAATGTTATCTGTTATCCATTATTTATCCTGTGCTATATAGTCTTAAACCTAAGTACATACCAAACCTAAGTACATACAGAGCTCCTATATAATATACAGGTATGGGACCTTAAGTCTACTAGAAAATCATTTAAACATTACACAACCCAATAAGCTGATGTTGCCTTCAATAAAGATTAATGATATCTTAGTTGGGATAAAGAACTGTACTGTTTTTTAATATTATAGAGAAAAAGGTAAAAAAAAATTAAAATTTGGATTATTTAGATAAAATGGAGTCTATGGGAGACTGCCTTTCCATAATTCAGAACGTTCTGGATAATGGGTTTTCTGAATAATGTATCCTATACCTGTATTGGAATGCTGACCATGTGCAAATCCTGATCTCCCCCCCCCCCCCATCATCCGTCCCTAGCCTCACTAATACTATTGTTAATATTATTGTTGCTGAAAGACTCCAATCTCTCTAACAATGTTACAAGATCAAGAAGAGAGGTTGTTGTAACCTAAAACGAAAATCCGTTTCATACTAAGCCTCTTGTTTTTTTGATTGAGATGATGGGCAGGCAGGTGTCTAGATACTTTTTCCATAAAGTGTTAATCATTTTCAAGTAAAAAATTTATTTTTCTCCTTTTATAATGTTGAGAAAACAAAATTATTTGTAAATTGTTTATCACATTGTAGTTGAAAGGGTGTTAGCGAATTTTGAGCTTTTGCTATTAAAGGGGAACTCCACAAAAAAATAACTTAAAGGGATCATGTCATGGGAAAACATGTTTTTTTCAAAATGCATCAGTCAATAGTGCTGCTCCAGCAGAATTCTGCACTGAAATCCATTTCTTAAAAGAGCAAACAGATTTTTTTTATATTCAATTTTGAAATCTGACATGGGGCTAGACATATTGTCATTTTCCCAGCTGCCTCAAGTCATGTGACTTGTGCCTGCACTTTAGGAGAGAAATTCTTTCTGGCAGGCTGCTGTTTTTCCTTCTCAATGTAACTGAATGTGTCTCAGTGGGACATGGGTTTTTACTATTTAGTGTTGCTACCAGGCAGCTGTTATCATGTGTTAGGGAGCGGTTATCTGGTTACCTTCCCATTGTTCTTTTGTTTGGCTGCTGGGGGGGTTATATCACTCCAACTTGCAGTAAAGAGTGATTGAATTTTATCAGAGCACAAGTCACATGACTTGGGGAAGCTGGGAAATCGACAATATGTCTAGCCCCATGTCAGATTTCAAAATTGAATATAAGAAAATCTGTTTGCTCTTTTGAGAAATGGATTTCAGTGCAGAATTCTGCTGGAGCAGCACTATTAACGGATTCATTTTGGATTTTTTTTTTTTCCCATGACAGTATCCCTTTAAGCTTTTTGAAAAGTAAACAAAGTTTGAAGGAACTTTGCAATATACATCAATTAAAAAATATGCTTTTCATGATTTTTATTGGTTTCTGACAGTTCCCTAAGCCTAGCCCCTTGCTCTCTTGCTGGTCTGTCTGACTACTTTGCTGAGCTTGCTGACTACTGTTGCTTTGTATCAACAGCCATCTGTCCTTGGCCTGCATCCTCCAAACCTCACAATTCCCTGCACATGGGATTTCAATATGGAACAGAACATCACAGTGCAATGCATTGTGGGTTATGTAGTTCGCTAGGCGACACAATCTCCCCGAATCTCCTTGTGTGGCCTTACCCTTAAAGGTCCACCATTAGACACTGAACAAAACACAGGAGAAGCTTCTCTTAAAGGAGAAGGAAAGTGAAAAAATAAATCAATCTCAGCGATAAGACTAACTGTTTAAACACTCACTGGACATCTTTAATCCGTTGTCCCTGGTCTCCAGTAGTAGGATATGCGCGCTGCCGAGAAAGAAGTACAGGACCTGGGTGACGTCACGGATTTTTCACTGTGCTACCTGCTTGTGCCAGCGGCAGTCTCGAATCGCAGTAAGCACAATTAGTTTCCATTGCGCATGTCTCTTAAGGCAGTTTGTTCCGATAGTTTGTGTGCTAAAGAGACATGAAAAGCTCCTTGGTTGTACAGTTAGGTGAGCTGTAAATTTAGCGATTTAACACTACTTTATAAAATCTGTTCAGGGAGGATGATTATCAAATTTGGCTTTCCTTCTCCTTTAATCGTATTGGCAAAATTAAATAAAGATGGTTTAATTTATAAAGGTTATTTAATTGTGCATAAAATGTGAAAGAGAAAAAGGATGTAATTAGAGCAGGGCTGTCCAACTGCCCCATCTGTGGCCCCTCACATGCTGTGTCTGTAAAATTTAAAAGGTTTCACTACAGAGATTAACGGTTTTGTGCATTGTCTAAACCTCATCCTCTGTATTGTTCACACCTATGATCCCCCTGCATTTGTGACATTTGTGACACCTCTGATCCTAAAGCCTGTACTGTTCACACCTGAGATCCAGACTGAAACTGTCCACATTGTTCACACTTTATTCAAAATGCTAATGAGGCACCAGCACTGTGTCAATGTATGTAGTACATATTAGAATGATAGCTTTCCCTGTTTCCTGCTCTGTTCTGCCTTCCCTCCCTGTGTGTGCCATTCTCTGCTTGCCCAGTGCTGCTTGGATGTGCCATTATCTGCTTGCCCTATGCTACCTGTGGAATGTAAGCCTGTTAGGGGGTTTGTTAGCATTTGGAAATTGTTGTTAAGGGCCCCTAAAGTGTTTAATCATGTGTTGGGGGGTGGTTGTATTATCCACAGGGGAGGATGAGGCATATGGATTTAAGGGTGTGTTTTAACATGACTTCAATTTTTCACATATGAGTGATGAGGGATTTCTCTGCAGTGAGCACCAACCATTTGGTTTTTTGGTGTGCTACCACCTTTAATGTGGATATGATCTTAAAAGTTATTGTGGTAACATGGGTGTGGTTTAAAAGGGGGAGTGGCCAAACTATGACTTCTATTGTCGGCCCTCCACCACATTGGCCAGTAACATTTTTGCCCTCTATACCACAGAAGTTGGACAGCACTGAACTATATCACAGATTTTAGGATTGTATAATTTTGAGCCTACTGCTTAGCTTCCCTAAAACTTGCAGTTCTAATCCACCAATTAGCCATAACTGAAGTAAAATAATAAGTTTTGCTGTTTTGTTTATATTTTATTCATGAATGACACCTAAGCAACTGCTATTAAAAGTTTTCATTGCTGATTTGTAATACAAAAATGTTCCTATTTGTTTTCCAGGGATATTACGATGATGAAAGGGACAATTGTTGCCCAGGTTGATTCAAGTGAATCCTTTCAGGAGTTTTGTAGTACATATTGTTTGTCTCTATACGAGGATAAACAGAATGCTTCCAAGAATCAGAACAAATCAAGATGCACTATTTGTGGCAAATTGACAGAGGTAATTTACGTTCATCTATCCAATAAAAGAATATTGCTGCATCCTCTATTCAGATATAGATACATGTATATAGGACTCCAATTCACTTTAAAACTGGGCTTACAAGTGTGTATAGGAGGAAAATATTCTTCCCAAATCTCACCTTGAAGGGATTGTCATGATTTTTATGATGTTGTTTTTATTTTTAAATTACACTGTTTACACTGCAAATAATTCACTCTACTATATCACATTTAATTCCTGAACCATCAAGTGTATATCGCTGTGTAGGAGCCATCACAAGTCATTTTGCCTGGTCATGGGCTTTCAGAAAGAGCCAGCACTTTAGAACTGCTTTCTGGCAGGCTGTTTTCTCCTACTCAATATGTCGCAGTGGGACCTGGACTTTACTATTGAGTGCTGTTCTTAGATCTACCAGGGAGCTATTACCTTCCCATTGTTCTGTTGTTAGCCTGCTGGGGGGGGGGGGTGATATCACTCAAACTTCAGTCACTCTTTACTTCTGTACTGGTTGATCAGAGCACAAGTCACATGACATGGGGCAGCTGGGAAATTGACAAAATGTCTAGCCCCATGTCAGATTTTGAAATTAAATATAAAAAAGTCTGTTTGCTCTTTTGAGAAATGGATTTCAGTGCAGAATTCTGCTTGAGCAGCACTATTAACTGATACCTTTTGAAAAACAAACAAACATATTTTTGCCCATGGCAGTATCCCTTTAAGTGGGCTTCAGGCTACAGAACCACACTGGCACTATTCCAGGGCTGTTTGTGGGACCCACTGATCTAAAGGTATATTGTTAGAATACCCCTGTGGTTTTTTTTTTCCAAATGTTCAAAAATATGCAGTGGATGTTTTTTCATGTTAACACTATTTGATCTAAATAATCCCTTTTTTTCCCTACAGATTCGCCATGAGGTTAGCTTTAAAAACATGACACACAAGCTTTGTAGTGATCACTGCTTCAACCGATACAGGATGGCGAATGGCTTAGTCATGAATTGCTGTGAGCACTGTGGTGAATACTTGCCAAGCAAAGGAGCTGGAAATAATATACTTATGGTCGATGGCCAATGGAAGAGGTTTTGCAGCCCTGCCTGCCTCAGTGATTTTAAGATGGTAAACTCTTTTTCAAGTTATCCCAAGTTACGCTACTGAAAGAAAGAAAAAAAAAAATCACTATTTTGATCCTTTCGGTACTGCTGATTATACATTGGTGCCAAAGTCCTTCAATAGGTTAACAATTCAGCAATTCTGTATCTCTTATATGTAAGCACCAAGAAAAAAAAATCTGGAACAAATGAAACATACCACATTTTGTCACGCTGTCGTTGTGTTTAAAAGTTGTAGATCAAATTGAAATGATTGCTTTGTGAAGGTACATCTTGTAATAATTCACCAGGAAGACAATACTTTCAAAAAGGGGACATTATATTAAGTAATTATTTGAGAGAACACGCGTTTTAAATACCATATTTAAATTAAGCTTCCTATGTAGATTTATATAATCGGTTTTTTTTTACTAACCACTTATGTAAAATACAAGAAAAATATCAAACTTTTAAACAGGCTATATCTTCCTTTTATAAAAACATCGATTTGGTACCTAAGTCAAGGTTTCACCTATATAAAAATTATACAAGAAAAGCATATAAATATAGTTTGTATATATATAAAGTTATGATTAAATTTCAAACTAGTTTAGGTTCCGGTCATGTGTTAAACTATTATGAATATATGGAATCATATCTTTTCTGCTAAGACTGAATAAATGATAAGTCAGACCCCCCATGCAGACCTTATATTAATACATTTATTAATAATATGATTAGTACATTTTGTGTCTTTTTAACCAAATATGTTAAAGAATATTTAACTTCAGATATTAATCACCTTTAAAAGCCTTATAAATTGTAGGTTTATGTAGATGACTGAACTTATTTAAGATTTATTTAGAATTACGCTAAATTATTTATCACATGCTATGGTTTTTTTTTTAAAATGACTACACATTTTTGCAGCAGGTATATTTATTACACAATTATGCGTGTATATGATATGTGCATAGTGCACAGATAGGGGGTTATTTACTAAACTCTGAATGAAAAATCACGAAAAAATTAGTTTTTTTTAAATATAAAATTGGACTTTTAAAAAATCACAAATTTTTTGGAATTTATTAAACCCAGAGGATGGAAAAGTCTGAATCTGAAAATCCGGCATCTCAGACCTGTTGAGAATGCATATAAGTCAATTGGGGAAGTCCCAATGATTTTTTGATGTGCGCTGGGTTTCGTGCAATATCCCAAAGTTTTAGGGTGAAAATTTTAAAAAAAATGAGAAAATCGGATGAAAAATTCTGAAAAAACGGATTTTTTTACTGCAAATTTTCGAGAAAATGTAATAATAAATAAGCGTAAAAAAACCCCTAGCAGATTTGATCGGAGTTTGTAGCAGAAAATATTGAGATCAATTCAGATAAATAACCCCCATAGTGTGTTTTGTGGTGATTCATGATTTCTGACCATCAAAATAAATGCCTGTGAGTAGGGCTAGTGTTTTGCAATTGTGTTGTAGGTACAGACGTGCTAATATATGAAAAGATTGTATGTGGATTGTTTGGTACATTACAAAGACTTTGTTGGGATAATGCATGTCTTTCCAGGTGGACAGAATCTTTGAAATTGTACTGAATTGTAAGGTTTTAGTTTTAAGCAACTTTAGCTTGCAGAGTGTGAGAATATATTATACATTGCTTTCTAGTCACAGTAAATTCTATGTTGTGTCTGCATTCAAGCAGGTTAGGCTACACACAGGCTGACATGATTGTTTAGCCCTAATAAATGAGCCATCAGGCTGATCAGCCAGTGAATCCTGAGAGTCTTGGTTAGTCTGTCGAGTAATTTATTAAAATTAAAGGAAAACTATACCCAAACAATGTAGGTCTCTATAAAAAGATATTGCATAAAACAGCTCATATGTAAAACCCTGCTTCATGTAAATAAACCATTTTCATATTTTTTTTAGTAGTATGTGCCATTTGGGTAATCACAAATAGAAAATTGCCATTTTAAAAAAATAAGGGACACCCCATGGGATCCTACAATTCATGGTGCACACAAACAAACCATACATGTTAGGTCACATGAGCCAATTAACAGACAGAGTTGTGTCTTTTGCTTCCACACTTCTTCCTGTTACAGTTAGAGTTGCAGTATTTCTGGTCAGGTGATCTCTGAGGCAGCACACAGACCATCACTAAATGGTGGCTCAAGGCAAGAGATGTAAAAGGGCAATATTTACTTTAATATATATTCCAGTTTGGTAAGATTCTTTAATATGCCACTTAAATTGATATAAACTGTTGCTTAAATATTCATTTTGGGGGTAAAGATTTCCTTTAACCATATAAACCATAGCCCTTCACTAATCGTTAATCGTGCACTTGTTTTGTGTTACCCATCCAATATATGTTACCAGTTTGGCTTTCATATGGGAATATTTTTTCATCTGGGAGACTTCTCATTTCTGTACTTATGGTGTAAGTGTTGATGCAGTTTGTTGTTTAAAGATTGTGATATGTGTATATATAGATATCTAAACTTTTGCGTTCTGGTTAATGCTTCTAAATTACACCCAGCATAATGAATACAGTATTTTTAGTATATGTACGGTTCAAAATTCCTTTGAGACTGGAAGCATAGGGAATGCACATTTTGCACGCAATTCCATGGAGGTGTGTTCCTACATATTGCTTTTAATTACTGGAACAGGGTGGTTCTGGTACTGCTTTGACTGTCTGTCTGCATTTTGTTATGCAAATACTTTAATTTTAAATTGGTAGAATTGGGGTGTAGCCGGTTTATTTTTTTTATTTTTAGTACACACTGTACAAATCATGTATATTGTAATTTTGTTATACTCATTGCTTTTCATTTTCTTCTTGCACCATAATGATTATGGTTGCTTTCTTGAAACACATAGAATTGTTATACTATTTGTTTAACACATAGTTTTTGCTAAGGGAGAACTAAAGCTTAACCAAAGAAGCTAGAAATGTTTTACATTATGTTTTGGGTTTCTGTACCAGCCCAAGGCAACCATAGCCCTTTAGCAGTAAAGATCTGTGTCTCCAAAGATGCCCCTGTAGCTCCCCATCTTCTGTTCTGCTGATTCACTGCACATGCTCTGTGCTGCTATCACTTACTGAGCGTAGGGACCCACTCACAATATACCGAACACATAGATACAAATGTCACAATATAAGGCCGTTTAGTAATTAATACAGATAATTACTACACGGCAGCACAGAAACCAGTGCAATTAGCATCAGAATTTAATAATCAGCCCTGAAGCATCAGCTTATATTACAGGCCAACCTTATTGTCTGCTTGATAATTTGTGACAACCCCTAAGCTTAGCTTCTCAACAGCTGCTCAGAGGCCACTGAGCATGTGAGTGTCACAGACACTTTCCAAGATGGTGACCCCCTGTGACAAGTTTGAAGTCCTGGAACATTGCTGCTTTTGAAAAGCTGAAACTTTTGGTTGGTACAATAAGTTTATTATTTAAAATATGGCATTTTTAGCCATATTCATTTCTAGGCTTTAGTTCTCCTTTAAACCATTAGTGGAGCAACTAAAGTTCCAATTATTCATTGCCAAATGTTACTGTCTTGGGACATAGGACTATTGTGCAGATTCCCTCTAGCTATCTGCCGGATGCTCTAAATTATAGCTCTCAGACCTTTTTTCTTCCAGCATAATCCTTCTCCTCCAAGCCTCAGGCATAGCATGTGCACCCTGCAATCCAACAGTTGGATGTCCTACAGGCTAGCCATTTTTACAAGAAAAAAGCGAGACTAGAAGGCTGTAAAAGAATAATGTGCATTCTGAGAGCTTGTGTAAGTGGTCCTGCTTGGGAGGTACATTTATCAAGGTTCGAATTTCAAATTCACGTGAGTTTTTTTTTTAAACTCCCCTAAACTCCCATAAATCCGAAATTCGATAGTAGGAATTTATTAGTAACATCAATTTTTTTTTAAATTTAAACTACCGGAAAACTCAAATTGAAATCTATGTGATTTATAAAAACTCGATTCTCAGGAATGCTACAAACCTCACCAAACTGATCCCTGGACCTTTGACTTGTACAGTAATTTGGCAGGTTTTAGGTGGCAAATAGTCTAATTTTCAGTTCGACCCTTAATAAATCTGCCCCAATGTATCAATCAAATATAAAGGAAGGGAAGAAATTGTGATGCTCATGACAATAGGTGACCGCTTTTGTGGTTGATAAGGCTCTTTGATTTGTACAGGGGACATAGAAAAAGATAGTAGCCTGAGTATTGACAAGCAAAAGTGAAAAAAAAATTTGTCCCTATGTCAAAAAAAAAATGTTGTGCCGTTTTGCAAATTTTCGTTTAATGTGAGGGAGGGAAAACACAGATTAAATGAGCAGTTCATCTTTGAAAAACTTCCAAGTAATACTTAAAGGGGATGTAAAGGCAAAAAAATAAAATCCCATTTTTACATTCTTTAATGAAAAAGAAACCTATCTCCAATATACTTTATTAAATAATGCAGTTAGGAAACTTCAGACGGTCCCTAACTGCTGTGCAGGAAAACAATAACACTTTCAAAGGACAGGGGGGAGCCCCCACCTTACTTCCCAGAACTCGAGCAGCTTTGTTTGTTTCCCTGTAACAACTGTGTAGATTTGTATCCACAGACCCAGTGTAGTCTGTATATTCTGATTATTAATCAGTCTTGCTGTATTGGCTTCTGGCAGATGATATTTGACTTGTGCTGTTTTGGTCATTTATGACCATCCCTCAGCTTAACCTCCCAACTGAAGCCCAGACCACACTGAGCATGTGCACAGTCTTGGTCTTGAAAAGATGTTTAACAAACTTGCAAGATGGTGACCCGCTGCGCCAAATTTAAAAGCATAAATCATTTGTTTAATTGGGCTTCTGGTGCAGTAAGTGCATGTTTATATTTAGTATACAAAATACAGCATTTTCTAAAATTATTCTATTTTAGACTTTAGTTGCCCTTTAAAAGGTAGTAATATTTTTTTTTTAGTCTTATATTTTTTAAAAGGTTTTCTAAAATTTAGTAAATTCTCCTCCTGATATAATCTCTGCAAGTTGTTACTAAAATTGTGCTTTACATAGTTTATACATCTACATTTGTCCCTGACCCAGTGGAGCTTATGGTCTAATCCTATTCGTGCACAGTATTATCAATTACTTCAGGAGTAGACATTATATATTCATTTTCTCCGCAACATCAGAGAAATGGCAGCAACTAATGTATCTATTGTATGTTG
This sequence comes from Xenopus laevis, assembly GCF_017654675.1. Taxonomy (NCBI): domain Eukaryota; kingdom Metazoa; phylum Chordata; class Amphibia; order Anura; family Pipidae; genus Xenopus; species Xenopus laevis. The sequence continues at coordinate 150,317,457 of NC_054374.1, read as the reverse complement.
TAATTTATGGTGTTAGCAGTCTGCATTAGTGATCTGCTACTGGGAAACTTGAAAGGGAGAAATGAAATGAATTCCTTTTTAAAGGAGACATTTTGTGTAAAAAATAAGAATGTACCAGTGCGTTATACTCATTTAGACTTAGAGGAATTGTGCTTAAAAAAGTAGCGTTTGAGGCTGATTTATTGAATATTTCTGCAAAAACCGTAATAATCCCTCCCTTCCACTTCCTGCTCCCTGAATTCCCAGGCTGTGCAGGGGAGCCGGCGCTTCTCGGCTCACTGCACTGTAGCACAAGAACCAATCAGAAGCTATCAGGACCTGATAGGGAACTGAAGCCTGTGCTTTTGTGACTGCAGGCCTGTGATTGGCTGTCCCCCTCCTACTGTGGCAGGGACTGTTAGGACACACCCACCCCTCATTTGAAACCGGGACCAGTGAACAGCTATCGGGAGCTCCAATTAAGGGGCTATTTTTAAAGATATACATTTTTAGCACCATGTAAAAGTAGCACCATATATTACTTATAATTGACTACACAATAAGGGTTTTTTTTTAATTTATCCTATAGGTCTCCTTTAAATTATAATTTTAGCAAAACCATAAAAAAAATTTACTCTCATAATTTCCCCTTAAGAGTTAAAGCTTTTTAAAAATAATTACTTTTCCTGTATTTTTATTGGTTTAAGAATACTTTGCATTTGCAATGGGACATTACAGTGTGATTGGCTCCTGTATATGTCTTGGTGGATGGCTGCATCCACATTATATTTCTAGATAAACAAGAGTGTTTCTATCTTATCTCATCTTGATTGATACAGCTTACTGTGCGATACTTTTGTCTTTAAAGGGATCCTGTCATCGGAAAACATGTTTTTTTTTCCCAAAACGCATCAGTTAATAGTGCTACTCCAGCAGAATTCTGCACTGAAATCCATTTCTCAAAAGAGCAAACAGATTTTTTTTAATTCAATTTTGAAATCTGACATGGGGCTAGACATTTTGTCAATTCCCAGCTGCCCCTGGTCATGTGACTTGTGCCTGCACTTTAGGAGAGAAATGCTTTCTGGCAGGCTGCTGTTTTTCCTTCTCAATGTAACTGAATGTGTCTCAGTGAGACATGGGTTTTTAGTATTGAGTGTTGTTGTTAGATCTACCAGGCAGCTGTTATCATGTGTTAGGGAGCTGTTATCTGGTTACCTTCCCATTGTTCTTTTGTTTGGCTGCTGGGGGGGTGGAAGGGAGGGGGATGATATCACTCCAACTTGCAGTACAACAGTAAAGAGTGATTGAAGTTTATCAGAGCACAAGTCACATGACTTGGGGCAGCTGGGAAATTGACAAAATGTCTAGCCCCATGTCAGATTTCAAAATTGTATATAAAAAAATCTGTTTGCTCTTTTGAGAAATGGATTTCAGTGCAGAATTCTGCTGGAGCAGCACTATTAACTGATTCATTTTGAAAAAAAATGTTTTTTCCCATGACAGTATCCCTTTAACTAGTTCTAGGTTTTGGGAACAGGACTTCACATTGGTGAAGAAGTAGAATGTTGTGGAACTAATATCGTAAGCTGTCCTGTTTAAAAAAAAAAAAAAAAAAAAAAGAGGTTCTAAATACAGTAAATTTGAGTTGAGGGTGAAATACTTTTACAGCTTGGTCTCGATATTCATGACCTGCAGCTTGGGATGGTAATTGTTTCACCATTTCTGTGTGTAAACTGATAAATGTTATTTGTAGAGTTCATCTGGCAATTTTTATTCTGTTACTGTATGTTTTTTTTTGTTGTGTAGCACTAAATTCTAATAATTTTCTTTATGCCAATGTTTGCATACATTTATTCTGTAGGCAAAAAAGTAGAACTGTAACTTGTATACTAATGTCATTAAAGTATCAACATTTTATTAAAAAAATAAAGCGTTGATGTAATTTATTTCAGCCTGCCATCCTGTGGTTTCTATGCTGAACACTTGTGCTTTATAATACTTCATTCTATTTGTACCGATATAGTGCTACAATTGCTATTTGAAAATCTAGTTCTGTGCACTGCAAATAAGTTGGGTCATTCGATGGAAGTAGGGATCCACCGAATCCAGGATTCGGTTGGGGATTCGGCCACCCCTTATTTGCATATGCCAGTTAGGGGTGGGTAGGGAAATCACGTGACTTTTTGTCACAAAACAAGTAAGTAAAAAATGCTTTTCCCTTACCACCCCTAATTTGCATATGCAAATTGGGGTTTGGTTCGATATTCTGCCAAATCTTTTGCAAAAGGGTTTGGCCGAATCCAAAATAGTGGATTCGGTGCATCCCTTGATGGAATGTAGTTTTTCCTCAATGTTAATGAAAGTTCTTGACTATGGTTTGCCTTCGTTCACCACAAATATTTTGGGACCAAAATTTGTTTTCTTTGCTCATCTGAGTTTGTAAAGCATTGGTGTGCTGTAGACTACATAACTTTTTGTCAAAGAGGAGATATCAGAAAATACTAAGTCTGCATTCAGATATTCTAGAGCGCCTCAGAATTTAAGATTTTTCCTTCAGAGTAATTTTCTATTAGTACAAAAAGCTACGTCAACACTATGGAGCAGATTTATCAAGGGTCGAATAGTAAATTAGAATTTTCGAGTTTAAAAATTCACACGTTCGAATTTGAATCCTCCTATTCGAATGCAAATAAGAATGTGAGATTTATGAGACCTCAACATGGAAACAGTCCTAATTCGAAAGTTCGCCACCTAAAACCTGCCGTCAATGACATTGTACCATTTGGAGATGTTAAAGGGGACCCGTCACCCAAAAAAATTATTCAAAATTCTATTTTATCACATGTTTCAAGCAAAATTAACTTTAATTACACTATATACATTATTTGAATCTTTTTTCCTTCAGTCTAATAATGCTAATTATAGCAAGCAGGCAGGAGCCATTTTGTGGACACTGTTAAGACAAGTCTTGTATCATCTCAGAATCTTGTTTGTGCACCAGAATGGGGGACCTGATGTCCATCCCCATGCCCTGGCTACATAATTAAACAGCGAAGAGAAGGGGTGAATGTGGGAAAAACAGGGACATCTTGTTAGTGCTGAATAGAAAGTGAAAGTAATTGCTTGCCCTGCCTCTATGCCTAAGGCATAGAGGAGGGGCAGACAATACTTGATTGACAGCTGAGATGTACACCAGCTATGAATGCTTTGATAAAAAACAGATATTGGATTTCATGTTTAATTTAAAAAGGACTTTTATTATACAGCTTTTTGTGTCTGGGTGACAGGTCCCCCTTTAATAGCATACCTGACATCGAGTTTTGTTTTTTTTCCGGAGAAAAACATGATTCGTATGAATCAAATATGATTCAAATTTTCGTGTCGGAACTATTCGATCGAATATTTTCACATTCTAATTTTTTTTTCTTAAATAACCTCCCAGTCCAGTTGTGAGTATATTCAAATTAAAAAAAATTCACATGAATTGGAAATTCGACCTTTACATCTATCTATGGCTTTCATATAAATATAGACAGATTTTATGTGTTCGTGTATTTGAAATTTAAATTCTTCTATTTATTTAACCAGAGACTTTTTTTTAAAAAATATTAATTCAATTTGCTAAAGTGCTCAGAAAATTAATTTTACATTGTTGTAGGGCTGGATATATTTATTTTTGCACTGCTGGTATTATGGGTGTGTTCAGCAATATTGGTACACTGTTATACAGATAGGAATATGTTCCATTTTATCAGCAGAAAGCTTTTCCAAGTACAGTTGTAATCAGGAGCATAACTATAGAGGAAGCAGGGGGCCCAGGAGGCATTGGGGCCCCATGAAGCCCTAATTAACATAGAATTTCAATAAATATTTGTATAACAGGTCAACTTATAGACATTTTGGGGGCCTGAAAGATAATTTAATCTAGTTACACCACTGCTTGCAATAAAAGTAAATGGGTTTCAGTGAAAGGTAATTGATCCAACTTCTGGGATGTTGGTGCAAATTGTGGGTGTATTTCTAGAAACCCTGGCGTCTAGTAGTGCGTGACTGTTGCTGTCTGTTGAAACTGTCGCATATTTACGTTTACCAGAAAACATTTTCTCCCTGGAAGGACACTAGGACGCACATTTATCAAAGGTCGAATTTCGAGTTCATGTGAGTTTTTAAAAACTCCCATAAACTCCCATGAACTTGAAATTCGACCAATCAAAATTTATTAAAACTATCAAAACTCTAGTGAATAGGATTGACCCAAAAACTCGTCAGGAAGGCTGCAAACAACTCCAAATTGGTCCCAGGACCTCTTCCATGGACTAAAACAGCTATTCGGCAAGTTTTAGGTGGCGAATAGTCAAATTAAGAGTCCTTAAAGGACCAGTGTAAGATAAATCTTGAAAATCTAATTCATATTTTTAAAAATAGCTCGAAGTCTAATTTTAACAATTCCCTAGTCGAATTTGACCATTTTGGCCATGAAAAAACTCGAAATTCAAAATTAAATTTGAATTTCCACTTTGACCCTTGATAAATGTGTCCCTTAAACTAACTATTGTTTCCCAAAGTACAGTTCAGTGTTCGAAGAAAGAAAAAGAACAGTTCATTGATCTATATTATTACATGAGAAAAGGCGAACAGAAAAATCCACATGTATTTATATTGATTGTGTGGGTAAATACAGTAGAACCCTGCATTTAAGTTCTCCAAGGGGCCGACCAAAGAGAACACAAATTCTGAGAAAAAAAAGCATGGAGAGTTCGAGCACAAATAACCTGTGAATAATCCGGGAAATGTAAATTCAGGGTACATAAAATCGGGGTTCTAGTGTATGCGTATTAGTGTCATGGTGAGCCTTATAAAGAGAAGTGGTCTAGATAGTCCAAATGAAGGAGCAAATGCAGCAGCAGTATTTAAGTACTGAGATGAACTTCAGCTGATTAAACCAAAGGGTCCACCATATCACGGATTTGCTTTATCAGGTGAGTATCGATGCAAGTCTCAAATAATCATCACTTTCTGCAGAAAGCGGAAGCCCACATCTGAGAGATTGGAATGCCCCTTGTATTAATCAGCTGGAAGTGCTCTGCATCAGATTTTCTTGCCGCAAAGGTGACCAGTCATTGATATCTTTCAATATTTTTGTGATTTTCAAGGTATTTATGTAATTTTTTTATGTGATCCATTACATAAATTGCACGTCGTATTATTATTATTTTTTTTTTTTTTTACTTTTTTGCAGCTGTCCGTTTCCAATTGCACCTTTTTATGTCTCGTTTCTGTGAATCTTGAGCTCCTTTGATATATTTGTAGTTATGCTTTGTGTTTGTTTTGTGTGCTTGCTTTGTTTCCCTACCTTCTTTGGCTTTGCTCTTTTTTGGTATATGAATACCGTATTTTTCTTTAACTATCGTTAACTTCTCTAAGCACGTCTGCAAAGTCAACTGAAAGGTCCAATCCATGTTAGCCCCCCCCCTCCCCCCCCAAGGAATGTAATGACTTACATGATAACCCTGTACAGGTGCTCCTGTTAGCAGAAAGCTTCACTTGCTAGGGGTACTTGCGAGCCATCCTCCTTTTTTCTTTAAAATCCAGCCACTGTCATATGCGCAGTGGAGCAAAAAATACTGCTTTTTTTTTGTTAAGCTCTGCTGCATCAGCAGAAGGAAGAGGATCTCTTGCTTGTAAGTACCCCACACTGAGGCAGTTTTCTGCTCACAGGGGCACCAGCCTGGTGTACCAGGTAAGTCCTTTGGGGGGGGTGCCTTAACATTTGCCACCCCCCATGGATTTATCATTTAAGTTTATTTTCTATTTTAATGTCTGAGATATTAGCACTTTGTGTATTTTCTCTCCACCTCAAGGTCATTTCCGAAAACCTTAATTTGATAATAAGAATTAATAATTTTGTACCCTGGTGAAGTTGATACACTTTTAATTTGTGTGCCCTGTTTGCAGCGATAATGAGTGGATTTTGCCCCTAAAATGCATTTTCATCCTGAAATCTGTACACAGGCTGATGCAGTTCCAGTCGATGGAGCTACATCAAGTAGCCAGTTGTATTTTATGTTTTATGTACAAATCACAGGCTGAGAAAATCAGGTAATTCACATTGTGTGCACAATAAAGGGAACCTTTACAAGTAACAAAAAAAAAAAAAAAAATCAAATATATAAAACTCAAACAAATTTTACCGACTCGATAACTCATTCAATTCGGATTGAATTAGACTAAACTCGAATCTCTGGAAAAAAATGTCAGGAAGGCTAATAACATCTTCAAATTGATTAGTGGACCTCTCCCATTGACTTACACATGAACTTGGCTGGTTTAAGGTGGCGAATAGTCGAATTTGAATTATTCCAAGGGTATAGGTTTTCTCAAAAATTCGAATATGAGAGTTTTGACCAAAAAAAAGAGAATTTTGAATTCGTATTTCCTATTCGACCCTTAATAAATCTGCCCCTAAATATTTAAACAAGTAAATCTTGCAGAGCATGCAGATTAATGCGAACCCTGAATGGCCTGATTCTGTGCATCTCTAATTCATATAGGTTTTATGATTAAAATAAGTCCAAAAGAATGACCACAAAAACTAGGAGCAAGGTGCAAAAAAGACTCATTTAAGACTGGAGCACTTACTTTTGTAATCCTTGTTATGCGAGTTTGTACCAGGCATGCAGCTACACTGGACTACAGTATCTTCATCGGAAGTAAGAGGATAAAGCATTATGGTTGCCAAACAATTTGTTCTACTTCCTAAACTGGTTAACGTGGACCAGGTTAACCAGTTAACACTTTTATATAAAACTTTACAAAAAAACATTTGAATTGTTTTGTGGAAAAAGTAAAAATATATTCTCTATTCTATTCTTTGGCCTCTTTTGCAGTTATAGTTTCAAATAATATTAATCCATGTTAACCAGTTCTAACACCCAGCATCCAGTCACTATTTCCATGAAATAGCAGGGACAAGGCAAATAGGGAACTCCTTCATTTTCTCACAGTTGGAGGCACATTTATCAAAGGAAGAATTTTCTAATTCATGTGAGTTTTTAAAAACTCCCCCAATCTCTCAGAAATTCAACCAGTCTAAATTTATTGAAAAAAAAAATAGAATTTTTCAAACTCGGCTGAATTAAATCGACCTGAAAACTCAAATTGAATTTGAATCGAATTAGATTCCAATTTTAAAAACTCAATTTAATTTTTTTTATCTGAAAAAAACCATGAATGTCAGGCTGCAAGCAACTCCAAATTGATTCCTGGATGTCTCCCATTG